>NC_083468.1:9981764-10281764 GCF_030014155.1 Tachysurus vachellii | reverse complement strand
ATGTATAGAGTTCACATCAAGTTATAAAGCTTATTGAACTACATTCATTCATTCATTCATCTTCTACCGCTTATCCGAACTACCTCGGGTCACGGGGAGCCTGTGCCTATCTCAGGCGTCATCGGGCATCAAGGCAGGATACACCCTGGACAGAGTGCCAACCCATCGCAGGGCACACACACTCATTCACTTATGCAATCACACACTAGGGACAATTTTCCAGAGATGCCAATCAACCTACCATGCATGTCTTTGGTCCGGGGGAGGAAACCGGAGTACCCGGAGGAAACCCCCGAGGCACGGGGAGAACATGCAAACTCCACACACACAAGGTGGAGGCGGGAATTGAATCCCGACCCTGGAGGTGTGAGGCGAACGTGCTAACTGCTAAGCCACCGTGCCCCCTTATTGAACTACATCAGCAGAGAAATTCTCAGATGACATTCTGATAACAAATCACAGTCTCTATAATCTCTGTGAACACTTGTTTAGACAGTTGTTTGTTTTTAAACATAGTCCATATCAGAAAGAAAAAGCACTCTTCTCCATTCACATGTGTAATGTACTGTAGGTGGTATAGATAGATGAAAATTATGGAATGCAGCATTAAATAAAAATTATGATGTATGTGTACATACAGACCCATTTCCTCCATACAGCCATAGTGTCAATCTGAAAAATGAAAAAAAAACCTATTTGGGAGGTCAAAAGTAGAGATGCCAAGCAATGCTAGAAGATTGTAAGGAGTGTAGTGTGCAGGGTGTGATGAGTGCTTTAAGGTAAGTAGGTGCCGGTCCATTTTTGGCTTTGAATACAAGCATCAGTGTTGTCATTGTTGTCGGCATAAACTTTCAAATTTAAAAGTATGAGGCAAAAAGGACAGCTGATTTTCCCTGGTTACCCCAAGTTTGTATTGTGACAGATAGGGAGATTCGTGATCCAGTATCCATTTTCAGGGAGATCACAAAATCCAGACAGAGGGATGCATCCCCAGGGATGAACAGCAGCTCAGCTTTGCTTTGATTAGGTTTAAGCTGATGTGCTTTCATATATGATGAGATGTCTGAGGGAGGAGTTGATAGGTTAGCAGTGGTAGGAAAGCCAATTTAAGCATATAACCTTAGAAATAGAGGAAGAACAGAAGAGGACTAAGCATTGTGCCGGATGTGGATCCTCTTTGTGCCATTTTATACCACCATCTCTTCACATAGGATGCAAATCATTGCTGCAAGGCATCCTGAATTCCAGCTCTCATGAGAATGGGCTGTATCGGGCAGTAACCATGGGGTATGTTATTTTAAAGCCAGACTGATTAGGATTCTGGATAGCGAGACTAGAGATGATTTTAAAATTTTAGTTTAGAATTTTAGTATAGGCAAGACACATATTTGATGGAATCTGACAGCTATTGTAAATGGTTTCAACCTAATGGCAATAATGTTGCTACAAATGTTTTTGACCCTGCAATACATAAAGTAGGTATTTGGTACTACTTCCCACAACAAAAGTAGAAGCACACATAATTTTCCTCCAAATTTGAAAAACACATATGCACTGAATTAGCATACTTCCATGACCCCTTGCAAAGCTGTGCAAAAGAAAATGGGCAAACCTGCATTCTGGTGGTCAAAGCTGTTTTACATCCCAGGCCAGGATATATTCCCAAAATGCCCATGGAGGCCAGTCATCTAGTCATTTTGCTTGTGGCGTAAATTCTTTTCTCTCTTTGTCTGCTTTAGCTGCCACAACAAAGGTTATCTTGTTTCCTATCAGTGCACTGGGTAGTGGAGGATATCACCCAGACCTACAGGGGCATGCAGCATGTCTTTGTGCCTAGATGTTAGGGCCCACTTAACTAGAAGTATCGCCTCATCCAGTGCCCTGTCTAGGGGTGTTTACCTTTGTGATATTTGTGATGAAACAAGCCGGTCCTCTTTACACATTTTTATCAGGTTTTATAGCCTGGACTCGGTCCCCTCCCCTGTGTTCCAGGTCCTACATGGCTAGTAAACTCCCTGCTCCTATAGTCATTCATGCTGTTCTCATGGAATTCTCAAGAAGAAGGGAATGAGATGCTGTGTCACCTGACAGACTCTGGGCATCCACTTGCGCTTCATTCAGACAAGAATCTGGAGTAATGTGGCATACACACGTGGACAAAATTTTGGTACCTTTCGGTCAATGAAAGAAAAACTCACAAAGGTCACAGAAAAAACTTTATTCTGTATTTAATCTGACAAAATTAATAATAAATAATAATTCTATGAATGTTAACCAATGAAAGTCAGACATTGCTTTTCAACCATGCTTCTATGGAATTATTTAAAAAAATAAACTCATGGAACAGGCCTGGACAAAAATGATGGTACCCTAGAAAAGACTGAAAATAATAGGTCCAAAGGGACATGTTAATTCACATGTTGTCCACTAATTAGCATCACAGGTGTCTACAATCTTGTAATCAGTCAGTGGGCCTATATGTAGGGCTCCAGGTAGGCACTGTGTTGTCTGGTAACATGGACCACTCAACATGGACCAGAGGAAGCGAAGGAAAGAGTTGTCTCAGGAGATTAGAAAGAAAATTATAGACAAGCATGATAAAGGTAAAGGCTATAAGACCATCTCCAAGCAGCTAGATGTTCCTGTGACTACAGTTGCACATATTATTCATAAATTTAAGATCCATGGGACTGTAGCCAACCTCCCTGGACGTGGCCGCAGGAGGAAATTGATGACAAATCAAAGAGACGGATAATCCGAATTTGTAACAAAAGAGCCCAGAAAGAGTTCTAAAGAGATCCAAGGTGAACTTCATGCTGAAGGAACATCAGTGTCAGATTGCACCATCCATCGTTGTTTGAGCCAAAGTGGACTACATGGGAGACGATCATTGTTGAAAACAAATCATAAAAAAGCTAGACTGGAATATGCCAAACTACATGTTGACAAGCCACAAAGCTTCTGGGAGAATGTCCTATGGACAGAGGAGACAAAAATGAAACCTTCGCAGACGGAAAAATGAAGCATATCAAGAAAAGAACACTCTCCCTACTGTGAAACATGGAGGAGGCTCTGTTATGTTCTGGGGCTGCTTTGCTGCATCTGGCACAGGGTGTCTTGAATCTGTGCAGGGTACAATGAAATCTGAAGACTATCAAGAGATTTTAGAGAGAAATGTGCTGGCCAGTGTCAGAAAGCTTGGTCTCAGTTGCAGGTCATGGGTCTTGCAACAGGACAATGACCCAAAACACACAGTTAAACACCCAAGAATGGCTAAGAGGAAAACATTGGACTATTCTAAAATGGCCTTCTATGAGCCCTGTCCTCAATCCTATTGAGCATCTTTGGAAGGAGCTGAAACATGCCGTCTGGAAAAGACACCCTTCAAACAACTGGAGCAGTTTGCTCATGAGGAGTGGGCCAAAATACCTGCTGAGAGGTGCAGAGGTCTCATTGACAGTTACAGGAATCGTCTGATTGCAGTGATTGCCTCAAAAGGTTGTGCAACAAAATATTAAGTTAGGGGTACCATAATTTTTGTCTAGGCCTGTTCCATGAGATTTTTTTAAATAATTCCATTGAAGCATGGTTGAAAAGCAATGTCTGAATTTCATTGGTTAACATTCATAGAATTTTTATTTATTATTACTTTTGTCAGTTTTTTCTGTGACCATTGTGAGTTTTTTCTTTCATTGACTGAAGGGTACCAACAATTTTGTCCACGTGTGTATGAGAGTGAGTGAGTCCTAGTTGCAATCTTGCCAATTTGGACTACTTTAACAAAATGGCTTCCACCCTCATTATTCCATACTTTTTAAAATAGCACATGATCCACTACTTACTATTATTTTGTATTTAATTTAAATTCAGTTTATGCCAGTCACAAGATACCAAATTAAGTTTGTAAAATTATAATGTCTCTCTGGCTTATCGTGTCTGTAATTCACAATTGATTTTAAAATTATTTTTATTTTTTTTAAATTTTATAAAATTAAAGTTTGGGTTTGGGTTCAGTATGCCCCTATTAAGAAAACTAGCCCATGGTTTAAATGAAAAGCTGGTTGAGCATTTATCTGCCTACAGTTCAGTTAACTTTGTTTTGTTTTTATAATGCTGTCTCCTCTGATTCTCCGATGTCCAAGATAAAAACTGTGTAATTTTTAAAGCTTTCTGAATTTTCTACATGACATGTGAAGTCACTGCAACTTCATGCAAAGAATGTAGTATGGCCACTACTGTTAGAAAATCGTGAAGATTTTTTCCAATCAATAAAGACTGAATAAAATGTAATTTAATACATTCAAAAACTTATGTTTATGTTTTAGACTTTTGGTCCTAGAGTAATTAATTCTCTCCTTTTTAAGTCGCTTAAAATGAGACTAGAGCTTAACATCATACCATAGTGCATACATAGTCTCTCTCTCTCTCTCTCTCTCACTCTCCCCCTCCTGCTCTTTTCCTCTCTGTCTCTCTCCATCTTTTTTTACCTCACACTGTTGTTCTTGGATGCTGCAGCAGAAAGAAACTGGGTCTCTGGGCTGAGCTTACTATCATAGAGAATGCATTGAACAAAGAAATTGGGAGGGGTAAAAGCGGGAAGAGGAGGAGCAAGAAGCGAAAAAATATAGATCGTTTTGGAGCATAAATAGATCACAGGAGCATTTCTAAAAAAGTATAGGAGGATAAACAATCCTCCTACATCCTCCGCTCTCCATCATGCGCTTCTCAGACATCTCCCACCTTTCCCTCAATGTTTTTATCTCGTAATACATCAGAGAGACGACTAAATTCTACGTTCTCTTCATTTTCCTTTTTTACCCACTGAGCTGTGGATCCTCATCTGCTGGGTTTTCACGATTGACTTGAAATCCATGCTATGGTTTGCTAAGGATTCTGATTTTGCACATAATCAGTGGCCTTTCTGGTGTGTATGTGTGTTTGTACATGCTTCTTTGACAGTATATGTATAGGCATTCTTATTCTGTTTGTGCTTCTGGGATGGTGTGTATAGATAGGTTTTTACATGCTTCTAGGATAGTGGGATTGTGTGTGTGTGTGTGTATGAGTGCTTGTTACTTGTAGTGCTTGTTGTGTCTGTAACTGTCATGTGTGTGTTTGTAATAGTAATGTACGTGGGGACATTTATAAACAATATTAATAAATAAATACACAATGGCCATAGAGATATATATATGTATTGTTTCAAGGATGTTTAAAAAGACAAAGGTATTACACACAAATGTATGTCTTCCCCAAACAGGATGTACAGGATGCCTTTATAATGCTGCAGCACAATCCAACCTAACAAATGTCCTTGGCTTTCTAAGTTGAGAGTTGATTAGCCTTCACATAGAAAATAAACATAAATTATAGCAGACAGAAAACAATTATGTATTAAATTTGACCAGTGATGAATCTGGCTATCCAAATTAGTACACTGAATTGAGAGGTAATATTCATGGTGGTTTGGGCACTTTATGCTATTTTTATGCCCCCTGGACAGTACAATAAGAACTGCAGACCTGAACATACTAAGCATACTGTACTTCAGGGGCATTTCTGTGAGTTACTTTGAAGAATTATTTTACATTTGGTAGACAACCAGTGCTGATTAGGGGTTACGATTGAAGTATTGCAGAAAAAGTCTTGCTGGGGAAATTTTTATAACAGTATATGCATGTGTCTTACAGCTGGGTGATTGGGTGATGGAGAAGATGCTAATGGTACGTGACTCTACTTGTGATGACACTCAGCAACTCCATAAGAAATGGCTAAAGCACCAAACATTCATGGCTGAACTCTCACAGAACAAAGAGTGGCTCGACAAAATTCAAAAGGTGAGGACTGTAAGTGTGAGTGATCTATTCAAAGCTTTGGATGCTTTCCGCTTGTGCTTTGTTAATATTTGGAAACATTGCCTTTTGTAGCGCAAAGCACCTGATTGGTGAGCACTGTGGGGCACTCTAGAGAGGTGGACATGAAAGAACAGAACTGAGTCGGGAAGTCAGGTGGGACAAACACACGTAGTGCAGTTTATTTGGTGTAGGGGAAGTGGGGGTAAGGGAGTGAGTGAGATATGGAGCAGCATTGAATGAAAATTGTCCAGGAGGTTGAGGTCGGCATGAAAGGTGCAGCCAGCCGTGAGGTGAGGGAGGAGAGTGTCCTTCAGCATGAAGCATCTGGAAACACAAAGAAATGGGGAGATGGCGCATTAGATCCTTCAGGGGGTTTTCTACCTTTCCTCCCTTGTTCTGCTGAGCCTAGCTCTCTACTGTGTTTCCCAGGCAGTGGGTGAGTGCCACAGAGGTGCTTCTGATTGGCTCCCTGCTTTTTGGCAGGAGTTGGTTGGTCTAATTCTTAAAAGTCAACAGCGCAGGCCATGGTACAGAACTGCCGCCTTTTTCATCCGCTTTAATCTTGTCCAAGGGTGACCAAGGTGACCAAGTGTCTCCCTGCCAGGTAGTAGCGGAGTTCTTTGATGGCCCACTTAATTGCAAGGGTTTCTGTTCTACTGCAGCATAGTTCATCTCGGAGGGGGTCAACTTCCTCGATATGAACAGGACAGGGTGCTCCTCCCCTTCTAACTCCTGGGAGAGGACGGCTCCTAAGCCTGTCTCGGATGCGTCTGTTTGGAGGATGAAAGGGAGGCCAAACTCAGGGGTCCTCAGGACGGGGTGGTAGGTAAGTGCCTTTTTAAGAGGAGGAACACTTGCTAGTCCACTGCACCCAGTCCGGTTGGCCCTTTTTTGTCCAATCTGAGATGGGGTAAACTACAGATTAGAAGGTAGGGACAAATCTTTGGTAGTATCCCACCAAACCCAGGAAGGCAAGTACCTGCATCTTTGTCGAAGGTCAGGGGTATTCCTTGATGGTCTCAAGTAATCACCAATCGATGCAGTAGCCCAGGTACTGTGCCTCACACAGGCCCAGATGACATTTGTGGGGGGTTAGCCGTTAGCCCGGCATTCCGGAGTGCTCCCAGAACCTCCGCCAGATGGAATAAGTGGTTGGCCCACATGGCAGAGTGGATTACGACATAGATGTCCATGAGGCTCTGAAAGGTGGCCGGTGCTCCATGTAGGACAAAAGGAAGAACTCGGTGCTGCCAGTGGCCATGGGTGGTGCGGAATGCTGTTCTGGGTTTTGCGTCTGGGGAGAGAGCAACCTGCCAGTAGCCTTTGGTCAGATATAAGGTGGAAGTGAAGCAGGCCTTCCCCAGGCACTCCACAAGGTTGTCCACTCGGGGCGGGGATAGTTGTCGAACTTTGAGATCTGGTTGAGCCTACGTTACAGAGAAAACATTACAGAGGCGGAGGCTTCCGACAGACTTAGGCACCACCACATTGGGGCTGGACCATGGGCTGGTGTACTCCTCTATGATCCCATCCCTCAGCATCTGTTCCACCTCCTCCTCTATACCCTGACGGCGGGCATTTGAGACTCGGTATGGCCACTGTTGAACCACCATTCTGGGAGGGGTTTTGATCTCATGGTGCACCAGCTGCATGAAGCCCGGTATCCAGCATCCAGAAGCCCACGAGGTCATCATCTGAAGAGGAGACTGTTGGACTGTTGGGAAGCCTCTTGGAAGGTGAAGAGGATGTAAAGAAGGAGGAGGTCCCAGTTCTGTCCTTCCTCATCTCCCACCTTTTGTAGCATCGTCTTCAGCATCTGATTGAACTGTGTGTTATGAAACCCTCAGGTGTTATGAAATTAGTTTGGAAGAATTAGCAAGGAGGAGCTGATTTTGTGGAGTTTATAAAATGCAGCTATATGTAAACTCTCATTTAACTCCTATGACAATTGGTTACTGTCCACATAGGTTCTCTCTCACCTCCCTAAAATTGCCAGTATGTGGGTGGGCTAAATATACTATATGGCCAATAATTTGTCTAAACCTGATCCTCACATATATATATGTAGACTTCCCTACATGTTGGAAGCACTTCAAAGCACATCCTTGTATGTGTTGTACTGGATGTTTTGTATATTTTCCGTTCTGTTGACTCCAACCAAACGTTTTCTTACCATTCCTGTATTTTTTGTATGATAATTTATCCCCCCCCTGTCTTTACCTAGCCTACGATGGTCTGTTTTTGAACAGACCTGTGTTTGACCTGTTTTTGCCTATGCTCTTTTGGATTTGACATTTGAAAAATCTTAAGAAAACTCTCCTACACTTGTATTATTGTTGCCATGTCTTTTTGTGTTCTTTGAAAAAATGCCTCACATAGTTTTACTTCAATATCTTGTTTCCTGTTTGAAGTATATTTTATGATGTCTGTACAATTTCTGGTATACGAATTAGTTATCCCTGTATATTTTTCTACTTGTTTTATCTTGTAATCTGAGGGATTTCTGAGTGAAATATTCATCACTTTGCTTTGTAGAAACTGAAAGTTAATGTGAGCAATTCTGTTATTTAATTACAAATCTAAAGACTGTTCTAGGGAGCTAAAAAAAAAAACTTTGTTCATGTACAAATATTTATGGGCCAGACTGCATACTCCCAATTAATTCAAATTTATTTCCAAGTTATAGCTACAACATATGGAAATACTGGTTTATACTGGTCCAACCTTACATCCAGATACCAAATAGTCAAGTTACATGTAAACCTTTAGCCCAGACCTAAAATTCTATAAAGGCTTATAGCCAAAATAAACTTACAGTTATACTGTATGTAAGTTTATAACTATACAATTATATATAGATATGTGCAAAAAATTCTAATCCCAAAATGGTTCTTCTTTCTTATCCAGTATTTTCTTTTTCTTCGCTTTCTTCACAATGCACTGGACTGTGAGATCTGAGTCGTTCAGGCTACTCTACTTTGTTTTACCTTTTCATTTTAATTACAGAAACATATAGATTAAATTAGTGTGAGATAGTGTCAAATTAGTCTAACTTACTGTATTATATACTGTATCCTACTGAATTTTAATGATGATGCTGCAGATTTGTTTTCCATAGTCTATTTTTATACAGAAAGTGTGAAACCCCTCCTATTGACCTGTAATGTGTGATGATCACAGTTTGATATTGTGGCACGGCTAAATACTCAATACAATTAACACATAAGGAACAGGTGTGCAGAAGTGTGTTTTTGTATGCAAGCTGTGTGTGTGGTGGGGTTGTCATCAGTTTCCAGGCAACACACTCTCTCTCTTCTTGTGTTAAGAGCATTTTTATGGCATTTTTATATATACAGTATCTCACAGAAATGAGTACACCCATCACATTATTGTAAATATTTTATTATATCTTTTCACGTGACAACACTGAAGCTACTATGTAAAGTAGCGAGTGTACGACCCGTATAACACTGTAAATTTGCTGTCCCCTCAGAATTACTCAACAAACAGCCAATAATGTCTAAACTGCTGGCCACAAAAGAGAGTACACCCCTAAGTGAAACTGTCCAAATTGAGCCCAAAGTGTCAATATTTTGTGTGGCTTTCATTATTTTCCAGCGCTGCCTTAACCCTCTTGGGTATGGAGTTCACCAGAGTGTCACAGGTTGCCACTGGAGTCCTCTTCCACTCATGATGTCATCATGGAGCTAGTGGATGTTAGAGACCTTGCGCTCCTCCACCTTCCATTTGAGGATGCCCCATAGATGCTCAATAGGGTTTAGGTCTGGAGACATGCTTGGCCAGTCCATCACCTTTAACCTCAGAATCTTTAGCAATGCAGTTGTTGTCTCGGAGGTGTGTTTGACGTCGTTATCATGTTGGAATACTGCCCTGCGGTTCAGTCTTCCGAAGGGAGTGGATCATGCTCTGTTTCAGTATGTCACAGTACATGTTGGCATTCATGGTTCCCTCAATGACCTGTAGCTCCCCAGTGCCAGCAGCACTCATGCAGCCCCAGACCACGACACTTTTACCACCATGCTTGAGTGTAGGCAAGACACACTTGTCTTTGTACTACTGACCTAGTTGCCTCCACACACGCTTGACACCATCTGAACCAAATAAGTTTATCTCGGTCTCATCAGAACACAGGACATGGTTCCAGTAATCCATAAGTCCTTAGTCTGCTAGTCTTCAGCAAACTGTTTGTGGGCTTGTGCATTATCTTAGAAGAGGCTTCCTTCTGGGATAACAACCATGCAGACCAATTTGATTTCCCAAACACAACCTCCAGATATGACGCTGACCACGTGCACTCAACTTCTTTGGTTGACCATGGTGAATCCTGTTCTGAGTGGAACCTGTTCTATTAAAGCATTGTATGGTTTTGGGCACCGTGCTGCAGCACAGTTTCAGGGTTTTGGTAATCTTATTATAGTCTACACCTTCTATATGTAGAGCAACAATTCTTTTTTTCAGATCCTCAGAGAGTTCTTTGCCATGAGGTGCCATGTTGAACATCCAGTGACTAGTATAAGAGAGTGAGAGCGATAACACCAAATTTAAAACACCTGTCTCATTCACACCTGAGACCTTGTAACTCTAAAGAGTCACATAACCCCGGGCAGAGAAAATGGATAATTGGGCGCAATTTGGATATTTTCACTTAGGGATGTACTCACTTTTGTGGCCAGCGGTTTAGACATTAAGGGATATTCTGAGGGAACAGCTGTCAGGGATCAGCGCAGACTTTTGGCCATGTGCGATTGTTGTTTTTGTCATGTGGCTGCCCCACCTTCGTCTGCTCCTCCCTGTCTCCACACCTGTTCCCCATTGTGTGTGATTGTCCTTTTTTGTATTTAAGTGAGCCGCTTTGCTGAATGCAGGGCGGAATTATTCGTTACGTGTAGTGTGGATATTTCTGTTTGTCCTCATTATTTATTAAACCCCTTTCATTTGAAGCTATTCTGCGTACGGGTCTGTCTCCTTCCTTCCAAGGTGTGACAGAATCCTGATTGTGACAGAATGATTCCGCCCTCCGAACCGCTTTCCTGTCTGCCGCTGCCCTCCAGAACCCACGCATGCTCACTGGCAGTTCTATGGCGCTTCCAGCCACCTTCGCGGGAGAAGCCGCGGAATGCCGTGGATTCCTGCTCCAGGTTAGCCCATATATCGAGATGCACCCGCTGCAGTTTCCTACCGAACGTGCGAAAGTGGTGTTTATCATCTCCCTCCTCTCTGGAAGAGCGCTGGCATGGGCGCAGTCACTGTGGGAGGCTGCCAGCCCCATAACGACCACCTACGCCACATTCACAGCACACTTCAGGGAGGTGTTCTGTGCCGCTTTCGGGACCCTCTCCGCGGCCGACCAGCTACTCAGGATACGTCAGGGGCGGGACAGCATCACCGAATACAGCCTCTGTTTCCACACCCTGGCTGCCTCCATTGGCTGGAACGAGACGGCACTGCTCAGCGTGTATCGGCTGGGTCTAGCACCGGAGATCAAACAGGCGATGGCGGTACACGATGACTCTGTGGGGCTGGAGGAGTTCATACAGAGGTCCATTGGGCTCTCACAGCAACTGGCGGCGTGTCATCCCACTCCACCTCACGTCGCCGGCGCTTCGAGTATCGCCGCCTCCCCTGATCTGGAACCGATGCAGCTGGGTTCGCAGAAGTTGTCCCGTAGGGAGAGGAATAGCCGCCTGGCAGCTGGGAAATGCCTGTACTGCTGGGAAATGCCTGTACTCTCCCTGTCTCCGTGTGCGCTCTAGTCGACTCCGGCTCAGCAGGGAACTTCATCTCCAAGACCTGCCTTGACCGCTTAAGGCTCCCCAGAGAGAGGAGCGCCCAGGACCTAGCGGTCCAAAACATCCAGGGATGTCCACTGGGCTGGGGTTGGGTGAAGCACTGCGCACCAATCATCACACTGCAGGTGGGATTGTTTCATCGGGAGGAGATCCGATTCTTGGTGCTGGAGATCTCCACTGTCAGTGTGATCCTAGGGAGGCCGTGGCTACAACAACACGCCCCAAGGTGTTCCTGGGACCCCGTGACATCCTTGAGTGGAGCCCTCACTGTATGGAGCACTGGCACTGTGGGTGCCACTCGGGTGGAGGAAGCCACAGCCCCCTCACGGGTACAGGTCCCAGAGTGCCACCAGGAGTTCCAGGACGTGTTTTGCTCACGGGCAGCCACTCGTCTCCCCCTCACCGGCCCTGGACTGCAGCATCGACCTGATTCTTAACACTAAGCTGCCCAAGGGTCGGGTGTATCCCCTGTCGGCTCCCGAACAACGTGCGATGGAGGAATATATCCAGCAGGCACTCCACCATGGGTTTATCACACAGTCCTCCTCCCCGGCCGCTTCCAGCTTCTTTTTCATGGGAAAGAAGGACGGCGGGCTTCGTCCCTGCATCGACTACAGGCAGCTGAACACTCAGGTCGTTCCTCTCCTTTACCCGCTCCCGCTGGTGCCATCTGGGCTGGAGGACCTAAGGGAGGCGAGGGTGTTCACAAAGCTCGACCTCCGCAGCGCGTACAACCTGGTGCGTATCAGGAAGGGAGACGAGTGGAAGACCGCCTTCATCACGCCGTCAGGCCACTACGAGTACCGGGTCATGCCGTACGGCCTCTCCATCTCTCCAGCAGTCTTCCAGGGCTTCATGAATGAGGTGTTTCGGCCATACCTCCAGAGGTACGTCATGGTGTACATTGATGACATCCTGATCTACTCAAGGAACCTGGAGGTACTGCACTCGAATAGGCTATACCTCAACTGCTCCAAATGCGAATTCCACCGCTCTAAGATCCACTTCCTGGGGTACATCATCAGTGCGGAGGGCATACAAATGGATGAAGGGAAGGTAAAAGCCGTGAGGGACTGGCCGGTTCCTGAGTCTGTCAAGGAGCTCCAACGATTCCTGGGCTTCGCCAACTTCTACCGCCGGTTCATCCAAGGGTACAGCCAAGTCATCGCCCCCTCACGTCTCTTCTCTGGGGGAAGGTAAAGACCCTGAGATGGACCTCAGAGGCCCAGGAGGCCTTTTCCGAGTTCCGCCAGCGCTTCTGTCAGGCTCCTGTGCTGCGCCATCCTGATCCTCTGAAGCCGTTTGTGGTGGAGGTGGATGCCTCCTTGACCGGCATTGGCGCCGCTCTCTCTCAGTGGTGAGGAACCTCTCTACGGCTCCACCAGTGCGCCTTCTACTTCCACAAGCTCTCCGCCGCTGAACGAAACTACGACATCGGCAACCGGGAGCTCCTGGCCATCAAACTAGCCCTAAAGGAGTGGAGACACTGGCTGGAGGGGGCAGTGCCCTCTTTTTCACCCGGTTCCTCTTAAACATTACATACCGGGCCGGAACACAAAACGGCAAGGCCGACACCCTCTCCTGGATGTTTGGACCCGAGGAGCCCAGTGACCCAGAACCAATCCTTCCTCCTGCACTCATTCTGTGTCCTATCCTCTGGGACCTCGACCAGGAGATCCGGGATGCCCTGAGGGACGTGTTTACGTTCCCACCCCCTGTCGGCATGGGCTCATCCAGTCTATTCACGAAGGACCAGGCCCAGGCCTCCCAGGGGAGAAACGGACAGTCCAGCTTGTGCAGACCCGTTATTGGTGGCCCGGGATGGTCCAGGAAGTGACCCGCTACGTCCGAGGCTGCCCCGCCTGCACCGTGTCGAAGGTCCCCCGCCACTTGCCGGTGGGCAAGCTGAGGCTGCTTCTGGTGCCCCAACGTCCCTGGTCTCACTTTGGGGTCGACTTCGTTACCGACCTGCCCAGGTTGGAAGGGAACACCTGCATCCTGGTGGCAGTGGATCGGTTCTCCAAGGCCTGCCGCCTCGTGCCCTTGAAGGGCCTGCCGACTGCCCTTCCAGCTCCTGGGGGTTTCAGTGAACCTCTCGTCAGGCTTTCACCCACAGTCCAATGGCCAGGCAGAGCGTAAGATCCAGGAGCTAAGCCGGTACCTCCGGACCTACTGCGGCCGGAGCCAGGGGGACTGGTGCCGTTTCCTGAAATGGGCCGAGCATGCCCAAAACTTGCTCCGCCAAGACTCTAGGGGCCTCACCCCCTTCCAGTGTGTGTTGGGATTCCAGCCTCCTCTGTTCCTGTGGTCCGACGAGCCTTGCGACGTGCCCTCTGTGGACTACTGGTTCTGGGAGCCACAGGGTCTGGGAGTCGGCGCACACTCAGCTCCGCAGGGCCATCCGCGAGACCCGCCGGCATGCTGACGCTCGGCGACAGGAGGTGCCGCGTTTCCGCTAAGGGGATCTGGTGTGGCTGTCCACAAGGGACCTCAGGCTGAGGTTACCCTGTCGCAAGCTGAGCCCTCGGTTCATCGGGCCATTCAAGGTGGCCGGTCAGATCAGTGAATGTGGTACCTGGGTGGCAGCTCCAGCCAGTACGCCACGTCGCTGATCTGACCGGCTGGAGCTGCCACCCAGGTACCACATTCACCCCACCTTTCATGTGTCTCTACTCAAGCCCTGTGTTTCGCCTGTGTCTCTCCCCCCAGGTGACCCCGCGGCGCCCACCCAGCCGGACATCGTAGACCAGCCCGGGGTCTATGCTGTTCGTGACATCTTGGACTCCCGTCGGCGCTGGGGTTGCCTCGAATACCTGGTGGACTAGGAGGGGTACAGCCTGAGTACACAGAGTGTGCCTGGGTGGCCCTTCAGGACGTGCTGGACTTCCACGCCACGCACCCTGACCGCCCGGCACCCCGTGCCAGGGGCAGGCCTCGTCGTGGCTTTGGGGCATTGGGTGCCGCCCCTGGGGGAGGGGGTGGTGTCAGGGAGCACCCTGCTATGTATCCCGTGCACACCCCGCCCACAAGGAGCTCCTCGCCATCATACTAACCACACACCTGACTCTCATCTACACACTCACTTCACTGCCTATATAAACACTCACTTCACACACACTCCCGGTCCTTTATTATATGTATCCGTTTGCTCCTGTCGATGTGTGCAGGTTTGTGTCGGATGTTTTTGTGCGTGCTTTTCCTCGCTACTAACCGTTCGTCTCGGATTTCTCGCTCTCGCTTCGGCGGCGCATCCCTTCCGGCGCGCATCACGGACTTTCCCTCTCCTCCCGGTATCGCTTCTGGAGTTATGCCGAGTGTACTATGTTCCCCCGTTTTCAGCCCGGCGCCGCGCTTCTCCCAACGCGCTGGTGGACTTTATTTCACGGACTGCCTCTCGTCAGTTCAGGACATTGTGGGCCGCGCCCTCGGAGTGCACCACCGGATTGTTCCTTTTTCTTTGCAGCAGGTATTTGTGTTGGCTCCGCCTTGTTTGTTTTGAATAAAACTTTATTTGCTGCTACTTCGGCTTCCGCCTCCGTATCCGCATGACAACAGCAAATTTCCACTGTTTTACAAGCTGTACACTCACTACTTTAGTAAAGTGTCATTTCTTCAGTGTTGTCACATGAAAAGATATAATAAAATATTTACAAAAATATGATGGGTGTACTCACTTCTGTGAGATACTGTAAGTATAAAAAAGTGCTAAAGTATTCAGGGAGAGTTAGGTCTTACCGGTCATTATGCAAATATTATTACAAGCATTACAAGTGTTGTGTTATCTATTGTATATAATAAAACCTCTGTTTATGCACTTGAGTTTTCAAATCAACATCTAGTCTAAATAGTTTAACTACAAAATGCCAATGCTGAAACACTCTTCCTTAAACTATTTTCATCACATGGATTGGTTTAAAGTGTCCGGGACTGCTGAAGCTTAATTTTGTAGTCTGATTTATTATATTACATTTTCCCTTCTCAGCAGTTCTTGCTTATCAACCAGATATTGATTTAGCTGAGTTAACAAGTAGAATATTTTAACACCCTTAAAGTAAACTGCGCGCTTTTGTGACACAGCTCCAGTTATGTTTTCTAACCCCCTTTTCCCCACTTGTCACTGTCCATTCTGTCTCTCTTTTTTCTCAGGAAGGTGAGCGGCTAATTGTGGAGAAACCAGAGCTGAGCACCAAGGTTCAGCGGAAGCTCAGTGAGATTCGTGAGTGTTGGCTGGACCTGGAAAACTCAACGCAGGCCAAAGCACTGCAGCTGTTTGAGAATGACCGTGCACAGCAGATCGCACAAAATTACTCTCGGCTAAATGAACGTGTGCAGCAGCTGGAGCTGCAGCTAATCCACTGTGACCACGGCCATGACCTCACTTCCGACAACAAGCAACTCAAAAAGCTCCAGGTCTCATTTCGTTGCTGACAGCTCAACTAATGTTATTATTCTCTTTTATTTAATATTAGCATGGGTTTCACTTTAATATACTTCATTAGCACTTTATTAACATTAAGATTTCGTTTTAACTAGGGCTGCAACAACTAATCGACACAGTAAAACTCAGTAAAAATGGTCAAGTTATGCAGCTTCTACTGAATTTCATTATCAAGTGATTATTGAAATCCAGTGATTTCACTATATTTAGACTAATTAGACTAATATTGGAAATGACAGATCACAATTCAACATGTTCTGACGCTACATTATAATGTGTTGTTGGCCTATGACAGATCATAACTTCATATTTTAATTTGTCAGTTGTCAATAGTTAATTGTAATACAGTATTTCATTTTGTATTCATCATTGGAAAAGTAAGAAACAGAAGCTTAATCTTCTGTTTATTGAGTTGTTCCACCTTATCTGGGTTTCTAGCTGTATCATACAATTATGATCATATCTGTTGGTCTTATGTATTACCATGTCAGACAGTATTATCTCCTGCTATTATGGACAACAATTTGGTGGTATGAGGCGATTGAAATGATTTTTAATATATACGTTAATCAAAAAAGGTAGATTAAGTGATCAAAATAATCATTAGTTGCAGGCCTAGTTTCAACAATTATTATTTTTCCTATTTGTAATAAAATTTAATTTTTCTCTAGTTTTAATCTGATGCATAGTTTCATATGAGCATATGATGCAAATTAAATTGTTGTGGCTGGTTGTTGGTTTTTCTCTGACAGCATGGCACTGCTTTACAGCTGATCTGAGTTCAGTTTGAGTTTCATTCCTACATCCACATCCATCCATCAGTCAATCCATCAGCGGTACTGTAGCATCTATGATTTTTTTTTCTGTTCCTTTTCTCATCTTTGTTCTCTTTTCATTCTTTCTTTTATATATTTTTTCTTCCTTGTTTTTTATATTGACAAATCTAGTTAGATATTATTAGACAGTACATATATCCACTTAAAATGTACAAATATATCTTTACACTGTACTGTATTTATAGATATATTTTATAACATTTGTATTCATAGTCCTTCATTAGTAATTTTGGCTGTATGGTTGGGTTTGGCTGTAGGCATGGTGTTCTGTATCATACACACATAATCCTTCTTTTTCCCAAACATGTCCAAAGACATGGGTTGTAGGCTGACTGACATCTAAATAGTCAGTAGCGTGTGGTTGGGTATGTAAGCGTGTGTGTCAAGGTGATGTTAGATCAGTTGTCACCTTGTCCAGGATGTGTGTATATATATATATCCAGATTTATAGATTTACATGTATTGTTTCTTTTCTCTCTTTATTTACCCTTCTTATTGCACCTACATTTCACATTTTACATTTTACTTTCTATTGTATTTCTTCTCACTACAAGGAACAGTCGTAAAACACATTTCACCACATCATACCATCTTACCGTGATACAGCATCAAGTATCAAACTTTGGCCATTTTTAGCCTGTTAATTAGAACATCCATTCAAAATCTAAAAAATAAAGCTAAGATACATGCTTATGAAGAAGTTTTCAAAGGGGCTATAGAAGAAGCTGGCCTCGCATAGAATGGAGGATGACAAGATGAATTATTGAATGAATTATGAATTATTCATTTTTGTTTCGTCTGACTATGCTTTTAGATGTGCATCTCTACACAGCATAAATGGCTGCCCACTGCTCCGGGTGTGTGTTCACGGTGTGTGTGTGTTCACTGCTGTGTGTGCACTTTGGATGGGTTAAATGCAGAGAACGAATTCTGTGTATGGGTCACCATACTTAGTTGTATGTCACGACACTTGTATTTTTAGCAGAAGTGTTTTGCATGGGGTGTGAGCATACAGTAGATGTTTGCACTGTAGTTTATTGTTTACTGTTCTCTGTGTAACTGCTGAACTGCTTTTCAAGTGACAGCTGGCTTCTCTCTTACCTTCTTTATCATTAGATTGTAAATGAATCTGCATAGTTCACATGTCCAGGGATGATTACTTTTGCATTAGTGAACTTTCCACCTGTATATAATTGAACATTTACTTAGAGGATTATTATGTTTCTATAGTTTCTTTTGTTTAATAGTTGTCTCTAAGAATTTAAACAGGACTGGTATTTCAGTATAATTCCTACTTGTTTGCATAAAATCTTCCTAAATACTTGAAATCTATAACGGGTATCTATTTTATGTCAAAATAATCAATAGAAGACTACAGTGGTGTGTAAAAGTGATTGCCTCTTTCTTATTTTGTATTTTATTGCACGCTTGTCACATTTTAATGTTTCAGATCATCAAATAAATTTAAATATTAGCCAAAGATAACACAATTAAACCATTAATAATAAAATCCTTCATTTAAAAACTGCATGTTGTATTTTCTTGTGTTATCTTTGACTAATATTTAAAATTGTTTTCATGATCTGAAACATTAAAGTGTGACAAACGTGCAAAAAAATAATAGATCAGGAAGGGGCAAACCCTTTTTCACACCACTGTATATTTCAGCTTTTATTTGCTAAAGACGATTTCCAGTGGGTGAATTTAGGGTATACATATTATTCAATACACAATTCAGTTTTTCCATTTTAATTGTATAAATGTAACCTTTTTTTGGAATTATTTTGTCTAATTCCTCCCGACAGAGTTAGTCAAACTTGTGTAGAGTGTGCAATTTGTGGGACTTCTTGCTTAAACAGATTCTCAAGTGCAGTACACAATTTATCTAAGGGATTCAGGACAAGACTTATGTCCACTTCAAAAACTCTCACTTTGTTTTATTTAACTTTGGAAGTATGCTTAGGATCATTGCCTTGCTGAAAGACCCAGGTGAGACCAAATTATATCTTTCCGGGTAGTGGCTTGCTTCAGTATTTTTAGGTAATCTTCCTTCCTCATGATACAGCCTCATGGCACATCAGACTTTTTAAAGCAAAACACCCCCACAACAAGATGCTAACCACCCCATTCCCCCACCCCAGTTGGGATGGTGTTCTTTCCTTAATGTGGCTGGACGGTTGTATTTTTTTTTGCCGCCGTACAGAATAGTGTTGCTTTAAGATGTAAAAGTTAGGCCCTTTTACAGCCACATGTGTGATTGCATTAACACCTAGTTATTACAACTAGTAAATCAGCAAATAGCTTCTAAAAGTCTTTATTTTATAACATTTCAGCCTGTATAAAGAGATCATCATTTGAATAATATAAAATGACCTCTTATGTGAAGAAAAGAGATAACTGACTTGCCAACAGCATTCATTCATTCATTCATTCATTCATCTTCTACCGCTTATCCGAACTACCTCGGGTCACGGGGAGCCTGTGCCTATCTCAGGCGTCATTGGGCATCAAGGCAGGATACACCCTGGACGGAGTGCCAACCCATCGCAGGGCACACACACACACACACACACACACACACTCTCTCATTCACTCACGCAATCACACACTAGGGACAATTTTCCAGAGATGCCAATCAACCTACCATGCATGTCTTTGGACCGGGGGAGGAAACCGGAGTACCCGGAGGAAACCCCCGAGGCACGGGGAGAACATGCAAACTCCACACACACAAGGTGGAGGCGGGAATCGAACCCCGACCCTGGAGGTGTGAGGCAAACGTGCTAACCACTAAGCCACCGTGCCCCCCTTGCCAACAGCAATGTGTGGTAATATGAAATGTGTGGATTTTATGAAAAACACAGAGATTGAATAGCCTAGGTGTTTGTAAACTGTTGGCCTCATGTGTGTAAACTTCATGTTTGGAAAATTGAAGTGGATTTATGCACTTGACATTTGTCAAATAACAAAAACAAAAGTCTCAAATATTAATTTCCCTTCACTGCAAACTATCAAACCCTGGTGGATATTGACCTATAGCGTCTTTTCTTTTTTTTTAGGGAGTGGAGATAATTAACATCCCTATTCAGTATTTATGAGTTAACATGATTGATTGGTCTTGATTTGACAGACTAGAGAATGAAGAAAGCAGTCCACAAAATCCAGAAGGCAGGACAAATTGCGCCTTTCAACCGCAACACACAATCATTTACTTTCTCCCTACTTTTATTTATTAGTATTTATTTTAAATTTATAACTTTCATAGATTAAATTTCTCTTCTTTTAGCTTTCCTTCTTTCTTTCTTGCTTTCTTTCTTTCTTTGCTGTCTTAGCATTAGCCTCTTGTTTGCACTAGATTTTATTTTACTTTATTGGGTTATTACCATTAGCATTATATTAGCCTTAGCTAAGTAAATAAAAAAACAACATTTTATTACCTATGCAATCTCTATCTCTTAGGTGATGGAACGACAAATGGAGGAGTGGTGTAATGAAGTGTGTGATCTGCAACTGCAGTCCTCCTCTCTCCCAGAGGAGTACGTGATCACAGACAAGGTGTCTGAGCGTCAGGCTGAAGCGGAGGCACGGATCATACGTCTCATCGAGCATCTGAAGGAGAGACGAAGAATCCTGCTTGCATCCAAGGAGGTGCACCAAGTGCGCCGTGACCTGCAGGACGAAATTGTGAGTTTGCAACAGACTCGTAAAAGCAAATTTCTTAAAATGACTGTTCTTATTTTGCTTTGACTCACGGTTAGTATACACACAGCTAAAATAAAAAATAGATATAATATAGAGAGTAAGTGATATATGGATATAATTTGGAGAGTTGGGGTGTATCTTCAGATAGCAATTATGCTATTGTGTGTGTTTGTGTATGGTCAAAAAAGCCTGTTTCTTGATGTAATTCAATTTTTTTTTTTTTTTTAAATGGCAGACTTTTCCCATTTCATCTCTAGTAGGATATTAGTTTTAGCATTTCTAATAATATTATTTATGTGTTTAGTCCGTATGTTGAATGCTATAAAATATTTTTCACTTCAGAAGATTTCCTCTTCTTTCAGGAATATTAACAAATGACCTAGGGTGCATACCAAACTCTAAAATTATAGTAACATAATGATATTTGTGCATTTTCAGATGTGGGTGCAAGAGCGTCTTCCATTAGCGACATCACAGGAAACTGGGAGTAGTTTACAGGCTGTGCAGCAGCTCATGAAGAAAAATCAGGTAATACTTATCTGAAAAATGCAATATTAAAGGCAGAGAAATGGCAGTTTGCTTAATTTCCATTATCATTAAATGGACAAATTTGAACTTTTTGAACTCTCAGCAGCTTTCACCTGAGTGCAAAACAGTGCAAGTGTTGAATATTGCATAGTGGTGTATCACATTAGTAGATATCAGCACATTCCTAGCACAGCACTTTTCTCTTCTTCAGAGCTTGCAAAGAGAGCTGGAGAGCCACCGGGGGCATCTGGAAGAGGTGATGGATCGAGCAACTATTTTTTCATCTGTGCGCACGTCTGAGGCGGAGTATGTGAGAGCATTAATGGAGGATCTCCACAGCCTGTGGGGGGCATTGTGGGCTGAGACAGAGCGTAAACAACTGCACTTAGACTCTATGTATCAAGCTCAACAGTACTACAGTGACATTGTGGAGGTGGAGGCGTGGCTTAGTGAACAGGAGCTGCATATGATGAATGAGGAGAAAGGAAAGGTAGAACAGGAACAAAGAACAGATACACACTACATACATTTCATAAATGGTGCACAAATATGTTTGTATGCCTTACAAAAGAGTGACATTTATATCCTAATAGCAATAATATTTCTCAATTTGCATGTCAAGTGGAATTTCTCATACAAATTGTGTACATGTTCTGGGTCACTTATAAAAAAACGATTGTGTAACTTAGAGTATGACAACAGCAAAATTGGCACAGGAAACTATATGTAAATGAGATTTTTGCATGGTTTTCTGATATCAAGGACACTAATTGAACTTGAACTAAGTGAATGTAACATTAATATTCAAGTATAACTACAATTAAAAGGTAAAATGGATATTAAACTATTCACAGTGCAATATGAATTAATAAAAGAGTGTAGATATGAGATTGCAATAAGGTAAGGTAAATATATAGTTTTCTGGGGTTGGATATCTGAACATAGCATAATAATATTGGGTCATCCTTTTCAGGATCTTCCTCAGTATTAAGCAATCATAGCCACAGAGGTGTTTAAAAACCCAGTGCCACCGCTCACTGATTTGATGCACAATACCATGTCACAACCACAGTTATGCTGCAAATGCTCTGTGTGTAACCACTTTCTCCTCTGTCAGGATGAATTGAGTACTCTGCAGCTGTTGAAAAAACAGATATCTTTAGAGCAGACAATTGAAGATTACGCTGAAACCATTGGCCTTTTATCACAACAGTGCAGACAACTACTGGAGCTTGGCCATCCTGACAGGTATGTGTTTGTTTAGGTCATGCCTTGTTTTAATCCACCTGTTTTTATGTGATTGGTGAATTTCAACAAATTAAAACCTTGGATTAAATGGATCACATGAACAGATGAGTTGATATACAGTAGGGTAAGATAAGCAAAGTGACAGGTCTTCTTCGGAAGATATATACTGTAGGTATCAGTCAGATGTGTACCATGAAAACCCAGAAAAGATGGCTAGATAACCCCATTAAGTCCGGTTTATTGTGGAGTAGTGGAAAAGAAAAGGTGGCAGCGACTGTGTAGGGAGAACATGGTGCCTGTTTACTAGATGTGCAGCTCTGCCACTGCATCATTGCACACTACTGGTTATGCAATGTCAACATGCAGTGCAATGCACTGCTGGCAGGACTGCCTCTGAACGCAATCCGTCCTCTGCAAATGATCCAAAATGCAGCTGCCCGGCTTGTTTTCAACCTGCCAAAGTTCTCGCATACCACCCCGCTGCTGCAATCCCTCCACTGGCTTCCGGTATCTGCACGCATCAGATTCAAAACACTGATGTTGGCCTACAAAGCCAAAAATGGACCAGCTCCCTCTTACCTCAAAGCCCTCATCACTCCTCGCACTGCACCCCGCACCCTCCGATCTACCAGCACTGCTCGACTGGTTCCACCATCTCTCAGGGTAAGAGGCAAGTACACTACAAGACTCTTCTCTGTACTGGCACCAAGGTGGTGGAATGAACTTCCCCTTGAGGTCCAGACAGCTGAGTCACTGGCTATTTTCAAGCGGCAGTTGAAGACCTACTTATTCAGGAAACACTTCAACTAGCACTTCTTTCCTTATCTTTTGCATTTAAAAAAAAAAAAAAAAACATTTGACACTTTTTCATTGTAACTCTGAACAAATGTTTTATACTCATGGTATCTTAAGTATGTAACTTAGTGAGCCAGCATTAATGTATTTAATGTTAGAGATTTAAGCACTTATGTATGTCGCTCTGGATAAGGGCGTCTGCCAAATTCTGTAAATGTAAATGTAAACATGCAACATGCAATAGCCGAGAATTTGCAGTATCCAAATGACTAAAAAGTGCAACACTAATTTTTATTCTTGCCAGTTTCCGATTGCCAGGTTTGGGGTATTAGTATAAAGATTGTTCTCCAGTCTGAGATGCATATGTATTTTTCGAGGTGGTTGTGGATTGATTGGATTTTGGTGTCTTTGATGTTACAGTAACATTGTATTGAGTACTGAAGACTGATCTCACAGAATATTTAATGGAACAGGAATTGAAGGAAAGATACAATTACATCATTGCATTTCCTTTTTATTGTTGTGTATGCGTGTATGTGTTTGATCCGCAGTGAACAGATCAGTAAACGTCAATCTCAAATCGACCGGCTCTACGTGTCTTTGAAGGACTTGGTAGAGGAGCGGAAGTGCCGGTTGGAACAGCAGTACTGGCTCTTTCAGCTCCATAGAGAGGTGGAAGAACTGGAACAGTGGATTGCTGAGCGAGAGATCTCAGCCAGCTCCACTGAACTTGGGCAGGACTATGAACATGTCACGGTGAGAAAGCAACAAACAAACTATGTTCATCCAAATCGAGTCTCAGAAAGATTCCATCTTTGGTCACTAATTGAAAAAAGTCAGTAGACTTTGGCTGAAATCAGTAGAGAAGATTGGCTGAATTGGCTGAAATCAGTAGAGAAGATGATACAAAGCTTAGAGGAATTATTAAAAAAATAAAAGGATACTTTAACACATTTTAGTCAAGATTAACAAGATTTCAGATTTTTCAAAACTTTTGCTAACATTTAAAACCATGGGCTGGTCTAGGAATTTGTCTGAGGACCTGAAAATAAAGCAAATTGATGCCTACAATGCAGAGGTTGCCTATTAAAATATATCAAAGCACTTCCAGCTCACAGATTCTAGTGCCCAAAATATCAATAAAAAATGGCAGTTAAAATGACCTTTGGAAGTCAAAGCAAGAGCTGAAACACCACAAAAACCTTCAGATAGAAAGGCAAAATAAAACCTCCATTTGACATTAAAGACCCGCAGGAACTGACTCGGTAGTAGTGGTGCACCATTGGAAAAACAAGATCTGCACGAAGAGTCATTGAAGGAAATGTTACTTGTATCCTAATCAATGTCTAAAATATGCTAAACAACATCTTGTCATACCACAGGCATTCTGGAAACATGGGCTGTAGTCTGATTAAGTAAAAATGCAAGATGCAAAATGCAAATAATAACAGAGATGAATTGCCTTCACTATAATATTTTTTATAATGACAACCCTTTCATACTTCTGTTCAGATTCTTCAGGAAAAGTTCAGTGAGATTGCTTCAGAGACAGGAAGTGTGGGCCAGGAGCGAGTGATGGCTGTTAATCAGATGGTGGATGAGTTGATTGATTATGGCCATGCGGACGCTGCTGTCATTGCTGAGTGGAAGGACGGCGTGAATGAATCTTGGGCTGAACTGATGGAGCTGATGGAAACCAGAGCACAAATGCTATCTGCGTCGCACCAGCTTCACAAATTCTTTTCCGACTGCAGAGAAGTGAGACACCCATGTCACAATGTTTGTTAATTTAGTGTTTAGAAATTGTCAGAAGCTATTCTTATAGGCGTGTTTAACATAAACATAACATAATACAGCTGGTATTCAGAATATGTATGCTTCTAGTGTTATGTTATCTAGCTATTTCTAGTAAGCTTATTGTATGCTAAAAGAAAATGCATATGGTTGTTTCACTGCTAGTTATGGATAAACAATGGAAACAGACTTTGTTTCTTTGTGTGCGTTGCAGGTGATAACACAGATAGCTGATAAACACCGGAGATTACCGGAAGTGAGAGACGGCCAGGATGGCACAACAAACACTAGCTCACTTCAGAGACTCATGAACACATTTGAACAGGACATCCAGCTATTGGTTGGGCAGGTCAGTTTTTTTTTTTTATTTCATTAGTTTTAGAGAATGCAGTCAAAATATATAATGCTGGCTACTGGATCAGCAAGTGCATTTATACTATATTTTTTGTGTGTATGTTTTCCTTAGGTGAGACAGTTACAGGAAAATGCTGCTCAGCTTCGTACCGTTTATGCAGGAGAGAAGGCAGAAGCCATTGCCATGCAGGAATATGAAGTGATGCAGGCATGGAAGGAGCTGATTATGTCCTGCGAGGAATGCCGTGTGCACATTACCACTGCATCGGATAAACTGCGATTTTTCAGTGTAGTGCGTGATCAGATGATATGGATGGACAGCATCATTTGTCAGATAGGAACAGGGGAGAAACCAAGGTGCAGCATTCGAATAAATACATGCATACATACATCAAATAAAAATAAAATATTAAATCAATAAAAAAAAAAACTGATCAGCATGAATATGCTTTTCTCTGCCTAAAAGTTAATAGCATTTCGTATACAAATTGCATTTTGTTAGTGTCTTCCATTGCAATCTTTAAGATCTGTCATCTACAGGAATTGTTTGATGAAAAATGTCCTGCTAAAAACAATCTTGCTGATACAGTTTAGGATACCGGTATATTGTAATCTATAAGCATTAACAAACATTTGCAAAAATATTCAAATAAAAAAGTTTCGTTTTTTTTTTTATCTGAAAGTCCTTAAATGCCCTGTCAGTGTCCTTCTTCATCTCCCTCTGTTCTCAGAGCTCTAATTACTTGCTGCTGTTTTCAGGGATGTCTCCTCTGTCGAGGTGCTCATGAACTACCATCAGAGCCTGAAGAGTGAAGTGGAAGCAAGAAATAAGAGCATGGTGCAGTGTATTGAGATGGGAAAGACACTACTGGCTGCAAGAAACCCAGCAGCAGAGGAGGTAAAGCATAATGTTTAAAACATTTTTATGAGCCATTTTATAATTAGACAGTTTCTAATGAACAGTTCTGGGTATAAGTAATAAGTTTTAGCAGGGGAATTAAGGCTTAAAAAGTAAATGAAATTCTGAGACTGGTAGGGTGTCCAAACCCTTGCATATGCCACTATTTATTTTATCATTAAATTAATCAAATATACAGTAACCATGCCTTAACATTTGCAAAAACAAATAAATAGCTCGCTGCAGAAGTTGTGTACTTACAAAATATGTAATTTGGTGGGGGTGCTCAAACTTTTGCATACAAGTGTGAGTGCTTGGCAAGAGATATACAGTACTGTACAATGCAAGATGGCAGCAAGAAAACTTAAATATAAAGATTGTGATATACGTAAATCAATTTCAAACAATGCAAAAGACCTTTCTTTTTATTTTATAGTGTCCCACACAAATTAATTATATTTATACTGCCATAAGCAAGGTTAATGTTACAGTAAGAATAGTTAATAGTTGTAGCCAAACACTGGACTAAATATAATGGCAAAATAGCATAATAGGCATATACTGTAGCAGTTCTAACAATGCTATCTTTTGCCACAAGATTTCACCTACTATTTTTGTAACTAATAGGATATAGTACAGAACTGTAGGTTACCACAGTTTCATGTAGTTTTTAAATGGGTTTCTGTAATAACAGTTACAGTGATTTAAAATTTACAATGTAAAACAAGCCAATAATATGTTTATGACATGAGCTGGAGTTGTATTATAACCTTTCACGCTATCATCAAGTTTAATTCTTAACAATCCTATAATTGTTCACTGTAATTCTTCACTGCACAATTTCGTATTGCCATGATTCTCTGGATACTTAATGTTGGGTGCTTTCCTCAGCTTCATTACATGTCAGTTTGTGTCTCAGATTAAAGAGAAACTGGAGAAAGTTCTGGCCAAACAGAGAGAGCTGACAGAAAAATGGGATAAACACTGGCAGGAACTGCAGCACAGTGAGTCATTATACCATGGAGTATTAATAACATTAAATCTTAGTATAATACTACTGTGGCCGAGAAGTGCAAAACAAAGTAACAAATTCGAAAACAAAATAACAAATCAGAAAACAAAACAACAAATTCGAAAACAAAATAACAAATTGGAAAATAAAACAACAAATTCAAAAGCAAAATAACGAATCAGAAAACACAACAACAATTTAAAAAACCCAATGACATTTCAAACAAACCAGAAAAGGTAGGTATAGTTTGCGAATGGATGTCTTACTGCTGATTGGACTACACATCTGTCACTCAAGCTATACAGGAAATACAGCAGGCTGCGGCAATAGAAAGGCAACCCGTGTGTTTATGAATTTATAGAAATGCATTGTCCTTACTGTGGATTAAAATGTGTCAAATTTCTGCAGTTCATGTGAAAAAAATCCGTTTTAAAAGAGACACGGCAGAAAGTATTCTGAAAGCATGGTTAAACTAGACGCACTTATATTGTAGGAGTGCAGCTTTTAGATAAATTAACGACAATCACCACAGCAAAGGATAAATTGATTTTACTGTAGAATTAAGATATTTCTTTTCAAAGTCACCATGTCTGTAATATAATTTATCCAGAAAGCAGTATTTTACTGTAGAATTTTTAATACTTTCTCTTCAAAGTCACAATATCTGGCAATAATTGTCCCAGGAGGCACTATTTACAGTAATTAAATGGATATTTCAAAATGTTAATCACACATCTCATATCATTTCATAGTTACCAACTAAATGCTCACAATAAATATCTTCCAATTTTACTGTGGATTTTAGAAGTAATTGTTTATTAAGTTCATACACAATTATATCACAATAAAATTACTCCCAGCTTAGAGATGTTGAAAACAATCAAATCTCACTTCATACAACTCAGAACATACTAATCCAGCATGCTTTGTTATGCCTGACAAGTCCATTGTTAAATGTATTGCCTCATTTGAACCTTTTTTGTTTTCTTCTTGTAGGTCTGCACTAACAGCAGGATTATTGTTAGTTGGTCTACAAATAAGCCACAGAATGCGTCTAAAAAATGCCAATGCATCCTGATATACTGAAACCAAATGGCTTTAGTGTATTGTAACCTTCCACATGCCACAAGTAGTTTGGTTCCATAGAGTTATAATGTCGAACAAACCTACGGCGTGTCCTCTGCGCTGTCCCTTATGGATTAAGTTCTTGCAGCTACAGCATAATGTCAGTACGTTTAAAATGCAACTTGTGTTTCTGCTGAAGTGTTAATCACATTGTCCGGTAATATATATTATAGAATTCTTTACATCGTTTAATCTGGGATAGTTTTGTCTTTGAAACATACCTGCATTCTTCAGGTATGTTTTTAGAGATTGCAAACTAATCTTTATGCCATGCTATGCTATCAGCATATTAAGAATCATGGCATATGAATGTTCTTCCTTTTCTTGCTTGACAATGGAAATTGTTATTTTCTTAGATTTAACGTGAACGCAGAACTCCAACCATGAACAAGAAACAGTTATACACAATTTCCTACTGCCTGTAGAGTTTGAATGACAGATGTATCGTCCAATCATCAGTAAGACTTCCATTCGCAAACTGTACCTACTGTACCTTTTCTGGTTTGTCTGAAATGTCGTTGGGTTTTCTGATTTGTTATTTTGTTTTAAGATCTGTTGTTTTGTTTTCTGATTTGTTATTTTGTTTCCTGCATTTGTTGTTTTGTTTTTCATTTCTCAGCCACCGTATAATATAGTGTGAGTAAATAAAATGTATACAAGGAATAAATGAACATCTGAATTTCATTCAGATTTTATTAGTTTTTGCATTTTCTTCCTTTCTTTCCTTATTCTATCATTTTACTTTCTTGTTCTTAAACCCTTTTTCATTCTATATGTTTATTGTTTACTTTTCTCTCATCCAACTTTCCCAACCTCTCTCTGTCTGCTACTACCATTTTATGTCTGTACATTGCTGTCTCTCTGTTTCTCCCTTTGTCTCAGTGTTGGAAGTTCATCAGTTTGCTCAGGAGGCGGCGGTCGCCGAGTCCTGGCTCTCATCTCAGGAGACATTTCTGGTCAGTCAGGAACTCGGTGGCAGCGTAGACGAAGTTGAGCAGCTCATTCACCGACACGAGGCCTTCAGGAAAGCAGCAGCATCCTGGGAAGAAAGATTCAGCTCATTACGCCGCCTTACTACGGTGAGCTCAAACAAAGCCAGCAAATTGACAATGTACATTTGTTTGTATGATTATATAAATTGAAATATATTTAATATATGGATTTTGCATTTTTGCAGGTCAGTTATATTATATAGCCTTTCCAACTACATACAGTATGTTTGTGTTAGCATTACAGAGACAATTATGATGTTAAACTAATATTGTTTAGTAAAGATAACAAATTCGCAAGTTATCTTGCTATTAAATGAGCTAGCTAGATTAAATGGTCAAATTGATAAGTTCAATAGACATTAATACCTAGTTATCTGCTCCAGAAAGTTGGGCATTAAGTATGACTAGCTGACTAGTCTTATACAAATGAGTTTTCATTGCAGTAGGGAAACATCCACCACAAGCCTTCAGAACACCACAAGCTTTCATATCATTCTATGAAAGAATGACTCACTTCTTCCAAATATATTATTTTTTCTCAGTTGGTGTTCTGATGATGGTGATGGAGAGGTCTAACTCATTATTCCAAAATCTCTGATAGGTATTCATGTGGATTTGTGATCTGGTGAATATGAAGGGCAGAGCATATGATTTACATTATTTTCTTACTCATGAGTCCTAATGCCCTGATAATGGCTGGTGTATCATTAAAGAAACCACTTCCACCAGAATAGAAGTATTTAATCACAGCATGAAGGAATAAGGGGAGGCACGGTGGCTTAGTGGTTAGCATGTTCGCCTCACACCTACAGGGTTGGGGTTCGATTCCCGCCTCCACCTTGTGTGTGTGGAGTTTGCATGTTCTCCCCGTGCCTCGGGGGTTTCCTCCGGGTACTCCGGTTTCTTCCCCCGGTCCAAAGACATGCATGGTAGGTTGATTGGCATCTCTGGAAAATTGTCCCTAGTGTGTGATTGCGTGAGTGAATGAGTGTGTGTGCGATGGGTTGTCTGCGATGGGTTGGCACTCCGTCCAGGGTGTATCCTGCCTTGATGCCCGATGACGCCTGAGGCACAGGCTCCCCGTGACCCGAGGTAGTTCGGATAAGCGGTAGAAAATGAATGAATGAAGGAATAATTTAGACCAGTTAGAATCATTTAATATTGACTGATTAAATTATATTGATTACACCTTCCCCAGCATAACAATGCCTCACTTTAGGGGTCAAACATGCAAGCCTTTGGTGTAGCCTTGATCTTGCACCTGCCCAATTGTCAGGAATATAGAAACTTGGACTCTATTACTGCTGCTTAGGCTAAAGTTTTTTTTATAAAATTTGGACTCATTTGAGCATCACCTTTTTCTATAGCTTGTAGATAACTTTTTTTTTAGGTTTTTGCACCACTAAACTCTGAAATCAGCTGTAGGGTCTGGTCAATATCAGCAATCAGGTCTGTGCTGAACTCAGAGTTTGCGATGACCCATTAGTTCCTCAGGAGCTCTCGGTTGCACTATTATAAACTGTTGTAGAAAGGACATTATTTACATTTACATTGTTTACTGTCCAGTGTCACCCAAATGAGGATGGGTTCCTTCTGAGCCTGGTTCCTCTCAAGGTTTCTTCGTCATATCATCTCAGGGAGTTTTTTCTTGCCCCGTCAATGAATTGTATTTTCATACTTCTGTAAAGCTGCTTTGAGACAATGGGAACTGTTAAAAGCACTATACAATAAATCAAATTTGAAATTTGAATTTGAAATGTCAGGACAGAAGTGTGTCTGCAAGAATTAAAGGAAAGGTGTGCAAGAAACTAATGAAACCAGCTATGCTGTATGGGTTAGAGACTGTAGCAGTGAGGAAAAGACATGAGGCAGAGATGGAGGTAGCAGAGATGAGGATGTTGAGGTTCTCTTTAGGAGTGACGAATATGGACAGGATTAGGAAGCATCAGGGAGACAGCTCAAGTTGGCTGTTTTGGGGACAAGGTCAGAGAGGTTAGATTGAGATGGTTTGGACATATACAGAGGAGGTGGTTATATTGCTCATTAGGGATAGATATTAGAGATATATAGTATTTTAAATTTAAAAATGATTCTATATATATAGAATCAGTTTCTGCTTTGAGACAATATGAATTGTTAAAAGCACTATACATGTACATTTTATTGAACTGAATAATATATAATATATTATTCTATGATATATTTTCCCACAAAATCATCCTTTTCATCTGTTACAATAAGTTTTGTTTTTGGCTCAAATTTATTTGATCTAAAGTGTGTACAGAACTTTGTTCAACTTTTGTTGTTTAAATGTGCTTTATAAATTACCATCTACTCTACTCATGTTTACTCACTGACTTGCTAATTTTGCTATCTTAATTTCTTACATACTTGATTACTATTACTTTTTATAAAGTTAACAACATTAGGTATTTTATGTATCATGGAAGTGACATAGGTAGAGTCAAAGTTTCATGGTTCTTGGTTTGATCCTGAGCTTGGATTACTCTCTGCACAGTGTTACACATGTTTTCCCAGTGTCAGGTCTCCTCAAACCTCATAAATCATGCAGGTAGGTTCATTCTAAACTCTACATTGCCCACGTGAATCAGTGAATCAATACAAAATCACAAACCCACAATAGATCAATACAAATATCCTAAATACATAACCTACATATAGGTTGCTTTCTCTACACATGATTTGGATGGGCTCTTGAAGGGTCCGTTTGTAAGGGTCCCTTCTTGCTTAGTCACAGAGTATTGATGTTGCAGTTTCTAATATTTCAACAAATAACAGCATTACGATCTAATCTCTCTCATGCAGGTGGAGAAGATGAAGGCAGAGCAAAGCAAGCTGCCTCCAACCCCCTTGCTGGGTCGCAAGGTATTTTTGGACCCCCAGGATTCATCTCCGGCACGTAGCAGCCCTTCATCACTTCACAAACAGACCATTTATGAACAGGGGGACTACTGGAGTGAGCGAAACATGTCTCAGCCATCTCCACCACCCGGCTCTCGGAGAATTGTTTCCACAGTATCAAACTACACACCAATTGTAAGTGCATCAGCCACACCCCGAATTCAGGAGGTAAGAACTACTGCTGTCCTGGGGGTTGCTGCAGGTCTTGGAATGCCCACAGAACTTAAATGTACTCAGATAAAATCAATTCGTGAGACAGTGCGCCCTCAAATAGATGTGAATGTAATGGCAGAGGTAGTGCTTCAGGAGCCTGGATGCAGTGGAGGCAGTCGCTCTGAATTACAGGTGGAGCAGCAACGTCCTCATGTGAAGGACTTGCGTATGGAACGTCAGCTTTCTAACGAACAGCTGATTCAGGCCAGGAGGGATGAGCTTCCGCAGGAAGTATGGAGGGAAAGGGCGGAGAGAGAAAGAAGGCTAGAAAGACAGACATCCAGTGAACAGGAAGTGTACGAAACACGGAAAAAAGACCGGCACCGGCTTGAGAGACAAGAAAGCAGCGAACATGAGACAGCCAAAGAACCATCAGACAGACGATCAGGAGGAGGGTGAGACTGTAGTATATTACATTTCATATCACCACAGTTGCTGTGATACTTTATTGGTCAGCATTTTAATTGTAAATGAACCTTGGCAGTATTTGATTTCAGTGGCATCATTAAGCATTAGTTTTATCTCACTGTGCACACAATATTTGTTCTCTCACACTAACTTTGTAGCATCTTTGCATACATAAGTTCACTTTTTTAAACTGAGATAGTTCTTTTATCCTTGTAAGGAAAAACAGACGTAGCCAGCGTGCTAATCAATTTATTAACGTGCCAGTTGATGTTTCTAAGCTTAAGTTTATATGAACCTCTATATGGTAGTATATATCAAAAGGTATACAATTATAATTTTGTGCTGTGTTATGGAGCATATTTTTATATTCGCAATGATCCAAAAACCCTTTATTTTGTTAAACTTTAGTTAATTAGTTAATGATTTTTTTATTTATTAATTCATTGCAGAGAGAAACGGTCTACTTTAGCTGACATTGTGGAACAGCTTCAAGAGAGAGAAGCTGCACAGGTGAATATGCAATATCTAATTATGTTTAAGATTTGTTAAAATGGGTTTGCTAGGTTTATAATTACTATCTATCTAGGTTTATAATTACTATCGATCTATCGATCTATCGATCTATCGATCTATCTATCTATCTATCTATCTATCTATCTATCTATCTATCTATCTATCAATCAAGAACACCTGTACAACTTCACATTTCTGCAGTTATCCAGTCTAAATCAATGGGAAAAAGTGTGATCTCTGTGACTTTTACTATGGCATGGTTCTTGGTACCAAACCCGCTGGTTTGAGTATTTCAGAAACTGCTTTGGGAGTTTCACACACAAGACACAGTATCTAGAGTTTACACACAATGATGAGAAAAAAAAATTGAGCTACAAAATAAGTGAGTTACAGTTCTGTGGGTGGAAATGCTTAATAAGAGAGGTCAAATGACCAGATTGGTTCGAGCAGGATATAATAACTCATCAAATCACTGTTTACATGCATGGTGAACAGAAGAGCATCTCAGCATGCACAAAACCCCGAACCTTGAGGTCAATGAGCTGCAGCAGAAGGTCCCACTCTCAGCCAATTACAAATATCATGAGCACAGTCTTGCCCAAACTGAACAGTTGAAAATTAGAAAAGTAATCATCTGGTTCTTTTCCAGTCTTGAGCTGACTAGTTTGGGTGAATCTGTACCCATTACAGTCTCGGATTCTTCCTCTTTGAGGACAAGAGTGGACCATGATTTAGACTTCTGCTGTTGTAACTCATCAACTTCAAGATTTGATGTGTGTTCTGAGGTGCATTTCTGCTCACTACAGTAGCAAAGAGTGCTTATTTGAGTTACTATAGATTTTCTGTCAGTTTTCTGTCTGGTTACTCTCCTCTGAACTCTCTCAATAAACCAACTGCACACAGCCTATTTTATAAGAGACTGTTGTGTGTGAAAATCCCAGATCAGTAGTTTCTGAAATACTCAAATCAGCTCATTGACCAAAAACAGCCATGCCACAAAGAGCCCACGTGTCCCCATTCTGACTGGGTGTGAACAGTAACATAAGCCATTTGCCTGCTGCTACATGATTGGCTGAATGGATAACTGCATAAATGAGCAGGTGTACAATTATTTTGGTTGGTAAGTAAAAGTATAGTTAAGACAATCTCCTTTTATCACTGGTGGAATTGTGTTGTATTGTTGTCTATATAATCTACATACTACAGCGGTGGAAGTACTACTGTATATGCTACAATAATAATTATTTGTATTGTTAATAAGAATTTAAATTGTTTAGTTTAACCTTGTGAATATATATTTATAATGATACAATTAATGTAATTAGCATTGTTTTATATTCTCATTATAAAATGAAATCTTGATAGCAGCTTGGTTAGTATCATAATATAAATACTTTATCTTAACTAAATGATCCATGATTTTTATGTCATTACCATGTCAATAAGTATTTGAATTGTCTATTTCAACCTTGTGTATATATTTATAATGGTACAATTAATTAATGTCATTAGCATTGTTTCATATTCTCATTATAAAATGAAATCTTGATCGCAGCTTGGTTAGTATCATAATATAAATACTTTATCTTAACTAAATGATCCATGATTTTTATGTCCTTTGCAAATACAGTGATGCCTCGAGATACGAGTGCTTTGACATACGAATTTTTTGAGATACAAGCTGTGATTCAAATTTTTGACTTAATATACAAGCAAATTTTTGAGATACGAGCATCCGAGCTGCCGCCGCCGAAGCAAAGATCCCCAACAACCACGTGTGCTCTGTTTCCCCCGCCTCAGCTTCCCACGTCTCTCTTGGTTAAGCCGCCTTTCCACTGCACACGACAAACGACTGCCGATAAACAGGAAGTCATTCATTTCCTATGGAGAGTCGCAAAGGGGCTGCGTGAGGTGCTGACCATCTGCGGATCCGTAATTTTCAGATCCGTTTTGAGCGTTGGATCCGTTAAAAAAATTTGAACTTGTGCGACAACACCGCATCTGATATGCCGACCGGACATATTTTATTAAATATTATAAACATTTTTATTAAAACGACCGGCAGATGTTAGTGAGGAAAGAGTGACAAAAAAGGCAAAAACAAGTGAAGAGAAAAGCGATGAAGAAAATTAAGCAAAATTAAGTTCAGTTAAGTTAAGAGAATTTCAGTTCTGTCAGGACCACTTTGTCAAAAGAGAATTTATTAGATGATATGCATACAGTTAGTGTTGGCGGTATGGTTCTGTTCTGGACAAAAATCCACGGGCCTGTCCGTGCGCATGCATGATCAGAGCGCGGAGAGCAGCGACTAGAAAATAGAATAGACCCTGTATAACAGAACCATTAATCATGCATAGTATTAGATATGCTCGCTTACACATTTTTGGAAAGTAATAAATGAATGAATGGATAGATAAATAATTAAATAATTAGAGAGAGAGGGAGAGAGAGAGAAAAATATGTGGAGATTTATGACGTAAACTGGTACAAGGAACACAGGTTCCGGCATAGTGGAGTCGGGGTTGGAGGAGGGAGTTTAGATCGCAGCAGCAGCAAAACGCTAGAAAGCGGCTCTATGAATGGGAATTTAAATTGTCAGGTAATATGGATGTCGTAACTGGATTGGTGTGCGTCGTGGACAGCTGATTAATAGCTGATGCACGCTTGACGACGTGGCCTGACAGAACTAACACGATGCTTGATTTAAGTTTGTTAATTTTAGTGAAGTTTAGTTAAGTTCCATTTAAGTATAAAGTGTGTACAGTAATGAAGCATTAAGAGTGTACAGTAGCGAGTAAGTGAACGAAAGCGAAAGTGTACGTACAAAACAAAATTCCTCCTGTTTACTCCTCCCTCAACCTCCGTGCGCATCTTCCGTAAAGTAAAACCAGTTTATTTTTTTAACATTCTCTTTTATTACTGTATGTTTTTATACAATATTTGTCATTTATATATACAGGTACTGTACATTTTTCACATTCAAAACACATAAACAAAACAACCGGAGTGGAATTCTGCGAGCTGGAACAGATTAATGGGATTTCAATTCATTTAAAAGTTGTTTTGAGATACGAGCAATTTGAGATACGAGCAAGGTCACGGAACGAATTAAACTCGTATCTCGAGGCATCACTGTATAGTCCAGTAATACATTATAGTATTATAATACAAAGAAACAATATTAACTCAAATGTAATTAAAATCGTAGGCTCGAGGAGAAATTCCTCGCCTTCCAAATGGAATTCCAGAGAAATCATCAAGGGCAGATCGACCCCGAGCTCGAGATCGACCAAAACCACGGAGACGGCCTCGTCCCAAAGATGGGGCACAGGGTGAAACGCGACGTTCACGATCAGCTCCAGCTCAAAGCAGCTCATCTGTCCCCCAGCCACCTTCCCATCATGCTCAGCGTGAGGGCTTCCTCTTCCGCAAGTTAGACATCGAGAGCCAGAAGAAAAGCTCTAACAGGTGGGATCCTGTGGGCATGAACATAACATAGCATGTTATACACCTTGCTCCAGTTATGCCAGTCAAGCCTTAGCATGATTACACTGTATGCTAACACCAATATAGCATCCACAATTGCACTAGTGCTTGATATTTTTTTTCTTAAATGATCGCAATCAACAAAAACTAAAGTCCTAAAAAAAGGATTTTAGATTAGTCTTTACGTTTTTAACTGTTTTAAATGCCATTCTAGACTGATGTAGAAGAAAAATATAATTCCTAACAAATGCAAAGTGTTATTGTTATTATTATTTTATTTGCTTGCACAAACTAGAATTTATGTAACTATATTTCACCCCACTAATGGTTAGCACAGCTTGCATCTTGCATGACATCTTGATGCTAGTTGCTAGCATCCTTTGGCAGAAGACCAACAGCTGATGGCTTTTTTTAATCTACGGCTTATAAGGTATGGTATATTAAGTGAACTTTGGCAGTTCCCAGCCTTTCAACAGCTCCCCCTACCCTACGGCCAAGCAGCATGTGGGCTCATTTCATTAACTAGCCTTATATACAAGTTCGAGATGGCTGGCTTTTCCTTTTATGCCTGTACACATAAAATGATATACATGCTTAGTGAGTGCTGCTTATAGTTTTTTCCATCCAGATGTTTTCTAGATTTTTTAGAAAAGCCACTGTGCTCCCCTTAAATGCTCTTAGATTGAAAGTTCTGAGCATTACCACTGAAATACAGAGTGCATCGAAAGAATAACTATGTGATTACTTCAGTATTCTTCAATTAAAACTTTTTTTTTTTAACTTTCTCTACACAATGTTGAAATCTTATCAAACAATCTTAGCATTTTATCTCGTAGATATACTGCTCTAAGCTCTTAAGATTGCTACATACTCAATGGCAAATATAGAAAGAAACTATGAACCCAAATAAACCCAGAATCTGAAACAAACACCCAAGAATTTAAACAGTCAAAACCAGTGCTATTTTTGGATATACAAGGTTGGTAGTTTGAAGGGTATATGATAATTCCAAGCCCTGTGGCACAGCTTTTTCATAGCACTTTGTGACGTTTCCAGTCGATGTGTGCTCAGTTTTATGAGTTTAAAAACAGCTGGATGGAAAAGTCTGAAGAAAACTGCCTTCTTACTGCAGCAAGTTTCTTACTAGCATTAGCATTTTTGACTATACACTACCGTTAATAATTGGCATTAATTAAAATTATTTTCTCTTCCATGCTCGCTGGTTGATCCCCTGCCTCTCCACAAAGGTAAGTGACAGAAGCTCAGCACTGTGAAGTGGAGAATTTCTTCACAGCAGTCTGACGATTACATGATAAGGATTTATCGTTCGCTCTTTCAGCAGGTGAGTAATAGTTAGATAGACATTTTGATGCTGACACCGGCTCGTCTGTTTCTTTTTTTTTGTTACGTTTTGCAGCAGATCTTGGGTGAATCTGTACTGCATACTGAATAAAGGTGAAATTGGTTTCTTCAAGGACTCGAAGAACACAACGTCTGCATACAACAATGAGCCACGTCTCAGTATGAGCAACTGCTCCTGCGACATCAACCTTGGCTACAAGAAGAAGAAAAACGTCTTCACACTTAAGTAAACAATTGACAGTGCAGCTAAATAATAGGAAATGACAAATACATCTTTATAATATCAACATGAAGAATAGAAATCAAAATGTAAATTTTGTAGATTTTTTAAAATATTCAGTTACATATATAGATCATACAAAGTGCATACTTTTCCAATACACATCTGATATAAAAATGTAAAAAACAATTAAACAAATCACACACGCACAAAAAATAATTCTATAATACATAAAAAGGTTTTTGAAAAAAGTACTATTGTAGTCTGTGCAATGCATACAAAGTTTAAGTAAATAATAAAAATGTTTTTATATATAAATATAAGGAAGTAAAAACAAAAAACTAAAAATCCAAAAAGGTTCTAATAGTAACAATGAATGTTTGTCACTAATAAAGGACATTTCTCTTTTTTAAATCCCAGAACTAAAGATGGGAGCGAGTTCCTGTTCCATGCTAAAGATGAGGTAAGAGTGAATGCGTGTCCAAATGTGCCATATTCGTTACATAGTTCACTAGAAAAGGTATTGGACTAAAATCTTTTATTTCAGTACAATTCAAACTAAACATATCTGTATGCAAACATACTATATCAGGACAATATAAAGCAATGTGGGAATTAACAGGAATGTAGTCTTGGTGTGTGGGAAGGTGACAATTGTGAAGGTTGTCCAGATATCCTAATGCCAATTATTGTTTTACTTAATGGATAATTAAATGGATAATATGGCCAGTATAGAATACTATTTTGTGAGATGACCCATAATCCAAACATAATGGTGTGATGATGCAGAAGATTTAATGGCCAGGGTGGAGTGACTTTTTTTTTGTTACAAAAGCTACATTAAAAAAATCATAGTTATGGACAGTTTATGCAGGTAGTTATTTTTTCATTCTTAACATATTTCTATGTTTTTCACACATTTTCAGTTTGTTGGATGCTATATCACATTAAAGGTAGAAAAGCATTCTGGCATGATTTTGCAATCTTTACAGTGGTGTGTAGACAAACTCTCATTAAAAAAATTTTTCTTGTTGAAAAAACTAAACATATATTGATCAGCTATCTTAGAACAACTGACAGGTGAGGTGAATAGGGGTCTCTTGGGTCTCTTCCTGCTTTGGTGTCATAAGGGGGGGCACAATATTATGCAGGAAGCTTAATTTTATGGCTGACTGGTGGAAATATCTAAATAAATAGTTAGTGTGTTAGGTAATGCAACATTAAAAACTCTAACAATATCTTGATGCAGAATGATGCAGCTCTAAGCTGCTGCGCATGATTAGTAAATAAAAGATTCTGATTTTATTATTATTAATTATTTTCATTTAGGATGATCTGAAAGGCTGGATCTCAAGTATCTCCATGAGTATTAATGAACATGAGGAAATTGCTAAATGGGGGCAATCTCATCCAACTACCTCATCTACAGACGAGGGCACAAGGAGGGAAGGCAGCAGAGCTGAGAAATCAGACAGGGCCGATCGCGGCTCTGAACGCTCGGACAAAGGCGAGAAAATGGAGAAAAAGAGTGGAAAAAAGAAATGAAGATGCAACTTTCTGACATTTTGTGTAATACTGCAGCAACTAGGAGTCTGATATGACACTAAAAGTGAAGAGAAAGAGAAAAAATGCTACTCTTTCTCTCCATCCTGATTTCTGCTGTCCGAAAGCATTTACCCTGAAGTATTGAAGCAACTCCTGGTGGCCACTGGAGATTTCCTGTAATAATACCTGAAGATCAGTTCATTGAGAGGCCAAACAAAGATTAATTTATAATCAAAGAGATGTTACACTGAGCTCCGTATAGTTATTTCTAATTTCTACATTTGTTTATGAATGTTTTTATTAGTTATTATAAAATGTCTAGTAGCTGTAAGTTAAAGCACCTGGACTTGCAGTATAATCTTAGAATCACTTTGACAAACTACTGCTAGACATTTTTAAACTTGTTCAAATCAGTGTTTATTCACATCTTACAAACTGAGGAGAATGGAAATATACCAAAAGTTAATTTGCTCTTTTATATAAGTAACTTATTTAATGTTTTTTTTAACCTTCTTGACACTTTGTAAACCATAACAGCACTGATTGTGTGATTATCAAGCATGTATAATATATCGGCTTAAATTTGCAGACTGAATAACTAAAGGTATGTATGAAATAAAGTTAAGTAAAGTCATAACCACGCAGGGGACTGTGAAGCCTGAAATCTGCCCTCCAATACTGCTTTTAACGCCCTCGTAAAGATCACCTTATGAGTATGCATTTGCACTGTGCGAGTGGCAGAAGTGCGAAGGTCACGTTTTCCTTCAGCAGTGACGCCAGTGTAGCTGAAGTGATTTTCTTGGAGATTTACAAATTGAGTGTTACACTCTATGCAGTGTCAAATTGCCTTGCTATGTCATAAGTGTGCTAACTAGCTGGTTTGCCAACCAGTAAGAGATAGAAAAGAGTAGTGTGATTTTCTTGGAAATATAGAGCCTCTGTCACATTCTGTGCACAGTTTTCTTGGCTAGATATCTACCCGATAAAACTATAATTTAATAATTTTTGCAGTCTTTGCAGTTATTGTGATTTTTTTTTTTTATGTCTTAATCGTGCTACGTTATAAAGGTTTAATAACTGGTTATCAAGTAACCAGCTAACATACTAACAGCTAACTGGCTAGCAGAGTGAAGTAATGCTATTCCCTTAGATGTCATGTATAGATAAAAGAATTAGAGGGATAAAATTTAAACACAGACAATCAAATGTTAGAGTTTACACTTTTATAGTTTACACTTACCAACAGTTTATCCACCATTTTGGGAAAAAAGAAAAGAAAAAACTAGTGCAGCAAAGAGTGCCCTCTGTTTAAATTGTGACCCTGAAGTCTGCATTGTTTTTAATTTAATCCCTCATTTTAAAGGTCATCTTATGAGCATCACTCAGCAGCCAGGGACATGAAAGATGTTATGGGCGCATTAAAAACAGGATTGGAACAGAGGTGTGTATTTTTGCCCTCCGTATTTTTGAGAATAAGCCACAGCATTAATAAAATGCCCCTTTCCTGTTGCAGTGGAACAAGGAAGTGACTGGATTCCTTACAAAGGCCATTACTTCCTGTTTCAGTGTTTGCAGGGACAAAAATGTCATGTCTGTGTCTCCCTAAAGTCCACCATAATGTACGTTCAGACTGGAACAATAAGCCACGTGTGTGCTTTATGTCATCCAGGTAATGAGAACTCAGGCATTTGATTTTAAACCCTGTAGTCTTCCTTGTGTCACGCTCATGCGCGCGTGTGTTTTTTGTGTGTTAAATGTGCACATCGGTATTTTTCTTAAAACTGTTGCAGTATTCAGGCACTGCATGAGAATAAATTGTTTCTTAGAACATGTATCTCCTTTGCCTATCATTCTTTGTGGATTGGTCTCGCTGTGATCCCAAATGGGTGTCATGATTGTTTCACTTAACTAGGAAGTAAATAGAAAGTTGTAAGATTACTGAGATATAAGTTTGTCTTCTCTTCCTGTAACTCACCTGATTCAAAGGATCAGCTCAATTCATATCCAATTCATGAGGATATGTTGGGGTTTAAAGTGTTATTAAGGGTGTGTTAATAAGCAACTCTTTAACAGTGAGAGCTAAAGTCAGTGGTGGAGGGTCAGAGGTCAGCAATCCCAGTCCCACTGCTTTAGTCCCTTTCTGCACTAGTGCCTTCCTGCTCTAACATACCCCAACACACCCATTTTGTCCTCATGAAGGGGGTGTTAATGAGTAGAGAGTAGGCATGTGCCAATTATTAGTCAATTATTAGAATTATTAAACTCCCAGTAATAGATGTAATGTACTTCAAAATTTAAAATCCACAAATTTTTTTTCAAACACAAATATTCACAATTTTTGTAGCACAATAACAATATAGTATCTTAGGATGTTAGGCAATTGTTGTGATATAAAGAGGTAATTTCAGCACATTTCTACTAAAGAGCTGATGGGTTGGATCAGTGTGAATCAGACAGGTTTATACTTTGTTAGGGTATGTTAATGTTTGTGAGTCCTGGTCCTGTAATTCTCATGTATTGCTTGTTAGTGTGTTTCTATAATGCATCAGCTAACACACTTCATCACGATAAAAAAAAGAGTTGTTAGAGAGGGACAAGTAAAACAGAACAAAAATATATAGAACCAGAAAGCTAGACAATTAACTCACCCTAAATCACTCCTACTCGCTTTACGAGACATTACCATACTCACTTTATTCCTAGTATGTGTTTATGAACTGAGTCAGGTTTTAATGAGTGTGTCAGTGTGTGTTAAGGAGTTTTAGGGTATATTGGTGTGTATTATATCAGTGTTTCCCATTATTTATGTTCCGATTTCATTCCTGATTCAGCACATAAGTTGATGAATACGTTTTCATAAGAATAAGACAGCATTATGTTCGGTGTAATGAGGGCTATACTAACAAGCTGATTAGGAAACATAAACTTCAGGTGCAAAGAGTGTAATGTTTGAAATGGTGCTTAATCAGCTGTATTGCAGGGTTTTAATGAGATTAATATGTTTGTATGTTAATGTGAATTATATGCAATATGCAGTGTATGGCTTACATTATTTCCACTTCTATATATACAGTTTTTGATACAGATCTGCTAAAGCTGTATGAGAAAACTTTAGTGTTAACTTATTTTTTGCACTCCTTTTTTTGGTGTCACATACCAAAGGCCACTCTGAATACAACATCTTGTCACATTACCTTTTTTTTTAAAACCTGTCTACATTTATTTCTTATGTAAAATGTGTCAACAAAGAGAAACATCTGGAATGTTTTTTTTTAAGTAAGTCTTTTATACAAGTCATTTTGAATTGTGTGTTTTTGTTGTTTTTGCCTTCAGAATTATATAAAAAAAAAACTTTATCTCCATACATCATTTCACTTTTTTCTCCAAAATGGTTTAAAGTGTAAATTTACTGTAAATACATATTTTCATTATTACAACAAGAGGGTATGACAAAATATTAATGAGCCAGTATACTTAAGTTTGCATACAAGGTTAATCAAATTACAGTATGTGCAAAGGAAGATAGTAATTCTGTATTTAAGATGGCGGATCACTGTCATCCTCTGGTCCGTTTTATAATTGATAACAGTGTCATCATTTATCACATATACAGGTCTTTAAACTACAGAACAACTTGAGGGTCTGCGGTTGGTATAGATTAAGTTGCAAATGCATTAAATGCAAGTCAAGTCAAGTCAAGAAGCTTTTATTGTCATTTCAAGCATATATAGCTGTTGCAGTACACAGTGAAATGAGACAACGTTTCTCCACTACCATAGTGCTACATAAAACAAAGACAGAGCTAAGGAATAGTAAGTAAGTCTTAGCCACATAAAGTGCAACAGTGCAACCTGGTGCAAAAAGTGCAGGACAAGACAAACATGCGAATACATGCGAATATTCACATGACATAATCACAGGTTTTCTTAATTTGTAAATAGGATTTTTAGATAGATAAGAAATAATACATCTGTGAAGCTTATATTAAATAGTGCTATATCCCTACAGAATGTTTTAACTCAGCAGCAGTCATTGCTACTAATCTCCAGTATGTTGCCACTGCTGTTCCCACCAGGAAAAGTGGAGGGACAATGAATAAATAAATGACCAAATTATAAAGGTTTACTTTAAAGTACATTTTAAACAATTAAATTAATATATGGTATCTAACAACTCACTAAAATTATTCTGCTCTGGTTTTTATTCAAACCATAGCACAGAAATGGCACTGATCTGTGTGTGCTATGACAGACCTACATCTTAGTGCAGGCTTAATTAATGTCAGTTTGGCATTTGAACAAAGTAAACACATTTGATTTGTTTGATAGTTTTGCTTGATAGTTGCATGTTCAGGATATTATATACCACTCCACTGGTTAGCAGGTTTGTTAAGATTAGAGAGTGAGAGCAGGAAGGGGGGGCACGGTGGCTTAGTGGTTTGCACGTTCACCGCACACGGTGGGGGTTCGATTCCCGCCTCCACCTTGTGTGTCTGGAGTTTGCATGTTCTCTCCGTGCCTCGGGTCCAAAGACATCGGGTGTGTGTGCCCTGCGATGGGTTGGCACTCCGTCCAGGGTGTATCCTGCCTTGATGCCCGATGATGCCTGAGATAGGCACAGGCTCCCCGTGACCTGAGGTAGTTCGGATAAGCGGTAGAAGATGAGTGAGTGAGAGCAGGAAACATTTCTGCAGGATCTGATTATTTAGCTGTTGTTTCAATGAATGGCCACTGGGTGTCAGTGTTGAACAAAAAGAAGCTCGAAGGGAGGCGGAAGTGTAAAATAAAACCGGAAGTTATTTGCTGAGGCGTTTGGAATATGCCTTTGGATTTGTAATCTTTTTTGTATTTGATTGTCTGCTATAGAATACCATTCATTTGAGCAACTGGTTTAACTATGAATTTCTTCTGAACCGGACTCTGTCATGGCACGAGTGGCTGGAGATATTATTCATTTAAACGTCGGAGGAAAAAGGCAAGTTAGTCAAAATCCTGCAAACTTTCTGCTTGTTTTCTCTCATGTTTATGGTGTAAATTTCACTAAAAGTGACTTTCATTAACATGCATCTGGTTCCTGTAAACGGTATAAAACTGGCTAGTTTTTCGGTTTTTACTAATACAGGAAGACGACTATGAGCAGAAGACTGTCTGTCTGTGTATATATATATATATATATCTCAAGTTAGTGTGTGTATATATCCCATATATGTCTGTATCTGTCTGCATCTGTCTGTCTGTCTGTCTGTCTGTCTGTCTGTCTGTCTGTCTGTATCTGTGTCTGTATCTGTCTGTATATCTGTCTGTCTGTCTGTATATCTGTCTGTCTGTATATCTGTCTGTCTGTATCTGTCTGTATCTGTGTGTCTGTCTGTGTCTGTGTCTGTCTGTGTCTGTCTGTGTCTGTGTCTGTCTGTATCTGTCTGTCTGTCTGTCTGTCTGTGTCTGTCTGTGTCTGTCTGTCTGTATGTATGTCTGTATCTGTCTGTATGTATGTCTGTATCTGTCTGTATATCTGTCTGTCTGTATATCTGTCTGTCTGTATGTCTGTCTGTCTGTATGTCTGTCTGTCTGTCTGTCTGTATATCTGTCTGTCTGTATATCTGTCTGTCTGTATATCTGTCTGTCTGTATATCTGTCTGTCTGTATGTCTGTATCTGTCTGTCTGTCTGTATCTGTCTGTCTGTCTGTCTGTATCTGCCTGTCTGTCTGTATATCTGTCTGTCTGTATATCTGTATATCTGTCTGTCTGTATATCTGTATATCTGTCAGTCTGAATATCTGTCTGTATCTGTTTGTCTGTCTGAATCTGTCTGAATCTGTCTGTCTGTATATCTGTCTGTCTGTATATCTGTATGTCTGTATATCTGTCTGTCTGTATATCTGTCTGTCTGTATATCTGTCTGTCTGTATATCTGTCTGTCTGTGTCTGTCTGTATCTGTCTGTCTGTATCTGTCTGTCAGTATATATATCTTTCTGTATATATATCTGTCTGTATATATATATCTGTCTGTATATCTGTCTGTCTATCTATATTTGTCTTTCTGTCTATCTGTCTATCTGTCTGTCTGTCTATCTGTCTGTCTGTCTGTCTGTCTATCTGTCTGTCTATCTGTCTGTCTATCTGTCTGTCTATCTGTCTGTCTGTCTGTCTGTCTATCTGTCTGCTGTCTATCTATCTATCTCTGTCTGTCTATCTATCCATATTTGTTTGTCTTTCTGTCTATCAATCTGTCTCTGTCTGTCTGTATATTTATGTATTTATTTATTTATAAAGATAACTTATAAACATTTCAGGTTCAGTACCTCCAGGCAGACTTTAACATGGGTCCCTGACTCCTTTTTCTCAAGGTTGGTCTATTTACAAAAAAAAGTAAATAATATTAAATCTGATAATATAAATATAGTTTCATCTGTTTGAAATAAATGAGTTATTGTTTTTTTTGTTAGCCTTTTGAGTGGCCGGATATCCACCTTAAAAGATGAAACAGGAGCGGTACGTTGTTTGCTTTTCTTTAAATAATTGTGAGCAATATGTAGATTTGTAGATATGAATAAATATTTAGACTTCATTTTCTTCATCTTCATATTTTCTGGTTGTAGATTTTCATCGATCGTGATCCTTCACTTTTTGCTCCTATATTGAATTTCCTGCGCACTAAGGAACTGCATCCCAGGTGATTTTTGCACTCAGTCTGGTTTGTCAGCATCACAGCAATGAATCTGACACTGTTCTATATTTAGTTATGTCAACATTGGGTTTGTGTGTCAGCATTTTTTTTTTTTTTTTTAGCACATACCTATATACTGTACCTTTTGCAGGTCTACAGATGTGAATTTACTGATGCATGAGGCTGAGTTTTATGGAATAACACCATTAGGTAAGAAATATTTTATGGCACATTGCATGATAGGTTTGTCAGGCAATATATTCTTACACACATTTAACAGACTACTGTTATTTCAAGATTTATTGTCTGTTAGCAGTGTTCTTAGCAGTTCAAAATAGTATCTTAAAACTTATATCTTATAGAAGTTGTAAAGAAAGTTCATTAATATTGTCTGGTTGTGTTGGCCTAATAATATATTTATCTGGTCATTTTTAATGTTCACCGCACTTTTTGTTTTTAAACTTTAGTGCGTAAACTGCAGTTGTGTGATGAACTTGATCGCTCATCGTGTGGCACAGTGCTGTTTAATGGCTATCTGCCTCCTCCAGGTGTGAGACACACACACACACACACACACACACATATACACACACACACTAGTTATAGTAATAAAAGTCATATCATACAAGATTAAGGTGAAGCAGCGTGTGCTCTTTGCTACAGGGCTTTACCACGTGCGCTCTGCTGTCTTCACTCCCACTGGTAGTCGCTGCACCAAGTCACTTCATATTCACAAAAACTTAAACGTTTCTCAACTTGTTGCACAGCTGTGTACGTGTCAGTATCTAGTTAGCAACGGTTTTTATCACTTAAGTCGGCCGTTCTCACTGAAAATCAATTGTCTCCTGTTGCTTTGTCACTGCAAGTTGAAAAAAAAAGGAGCTTTTCCAGGATTTTAGTTCACATCAGTTTTAACACTCTTTGAGTGCTTGTGTAGATATAACTCACTGCCGTGTGTTTGTATGTATCAGTTTATCCTGTGAAGCGCAGGAACAGACACAGCGTCGCCGGCTCTCAGTTCATGGCAGGCCGAGCTGTCCCTCTTGAAAGAGCCACAGTCCGACGCAGCAACACAATGCCTCCCAATTTAGGCAATTCAGGCATACTGGCAAAAGCTACTACTGCTACAGAAGAGAAAATGTCAGGTATTTCCTTTTATTACACAATCATGCACATAAGCACAATTTTTTTTTATTTATTGTTTTGGTGCTACTTTGTTTACTTTTGTAAAACAGTAAGTAATAGTCCATAGATTAATATGATATCTGTATATTGGACATGAATACACATGTGCAATGTTAGTTTGATACAGTGGACTTGATTTTTTCTATGTATGGGATTGAGTTGATGTCCATAAAGGACTGATGCTGTTGAGTTTGTATTTATGTTGAATGCCAGGACAACAGTGACTTTCTTTGTTTTAACAGATTCAGGAATGGTACGGATCATATGCGGCCATCACAATTGGATTGCAGTGGCTTACGCACAGTTTGTGGTGTGTTACAGGTAAATGGGCATTCGAAAGAATTTACTGACCACCTTTTTTGGTATTATGATTTATAGTAGTTCAACAATCTCCATGGTTTGCTGTAAGTGTTTTTTTTTTTTGTTGTTTCAGATCCAAAATGTTCTTGAGAGAAAGTTTTTGACAAACCTGTGAACCCCATCATTAAAGGAATAGCTGAAATAGCCTGAAATTGAATATCAAAAATTGTTCTTTTCCTAAATGTAGTAGATCATTCATTAAATAGCACTTAAACTGTGAGGACTATGAGTTGAGAAATGTAACAATATAATAACATTATAATATTTATATTTACTTACTTATGTAGCAATGCATTTTTTGGTATTATATGGTACAGAATTGTTTAGTTCATCATTTCAGTGGATAAGTAATTATTATATAATAATTATTATGCATATTACAAACAGCTGTAACGAGGAGAGTTGTATACATTTGATTTTTTTGCTGACTTCACTGTTAAAGCTACAACAGGAGATAACATCAGAGGATGAAACATGGATTGTGAAACATAATTACACTTAAATAACTACTAAATAATCTCCTGTTGTACCTCTTTTCCTCCATTTTCAGGGTTAAGGAATCGACAGGGTGGCAGCAGGTTTTTTCGAGCCCCAGGTTGGACTGGATCATCGATCGAGTTGCACTCAATGCTAAAGTCATGGGCGGATCCTTAGGAGACAATGACAAGATGGTTGCGGTGGCATCTGGGACAGAGATCATATTATGGGCAGTCTGTTCTGATGGAAATGGAAACGAGATTGGTAACATTTCCTTTTTATGGTTTAGAATTAAAGTGAGAATTCCTCAATTGACCACTGTGTAAAATGAGATGTGTACTACTGTCTGTACATGACATACAGTTGAGGCCAAAATTATTAGCCCCCCTTATGAAATTAGACAAAACTCTTAAATTCTCCATGGTAATGAACATTAACAACAAGTGTTTTATAGTGTATTTGTTTCCAAAATAACAAAGACAAAATTTCCACTAAGTTTGATTAGGATATTTAATTGAAATAGTTAGCTGAAACAAGAAAAGGCAAAAATGAAACGTCCAAAATTATTAGCCCCCCTTTCTGAGCCACAACTGACAAGAACCTCTTAGAGTAGTTCTTTACTAGGTTGACACAGGTGTCCTGAGGGATTTTAACCCATTCTTCCATTGCAAATTGCTCCAGCTGGTCCAAATTACATGGTTTCCGAGCATGGACATTCACTTTGAGCACTCACCACAGATTCTCAATAGGATTGAGGTATGGGGTCTGTGCGGGCCACTCCAGGACCTTGGTGTTGGTATCCTTCAGGAACTGTTGGACCAATTTCGATGTATGCTTTGGGTTATTGTCTTGTTGGAAGACCCAGCGACAGCCTAAGGCTAGACTACGAGCAGATTTCTGCATATTATCCCTCAAAATGTCAACATAATTTTCTTTTTTCATGATGCCATGCACCCAAACAAGGCTCCCTGTGCCTGAAGCTGCAAAACAGCCCCACAGCATGATGCTCCCACCACCATGTTTAACTGTAGGAACTGTGTTCTTAGGTTTGAAGGCCTTGCCCTTTCTTTGCCAAACATAAGCAACATCCATGTGCCCAAACAGTTCCAGTTTAGTCTCATCAGACCAAAGCACAGACTCCCAAAACTCATCTTTACCTTTCAAATGTTCACGGGCAAACCTCAGTCTGGCTGTGATGTGCCGCTGTTTGAGTAAAGGGGTTCTTCTGGGACGATGGCCCTGAAGCCCACCACGATGAAGCGCCCTCATAACTGTGTTCCTTAAAACATCAACTCCAGAAGAGGCCAGGTCAGCAACAATCATCTTGGCAGATGTCCGGGGCATCTTGCTGACATCTCTGACTATTTTCCTCTCTAGAGTTCTTGAAATCTTGCGCTTACGACCACGCCCAGGTTTGTTTCTTACAGAATTTGTCTCCTTGTACTTGGCAATGATGCAACGACAAGTGGTTCTAGACACTGTGAAATGCTTGGAAATGGCAGTATAGCCTTCCCCCTTATCATGAGCCTCCACTATCTTCTTTCTGAGCTCAAGACTGATTTCCTTTGTCTTGGGCATGGTGAGTAAAAGTCTCTCTCCCAATAATGTGTTCAAGTGCCCTGTTCCTTGGAGTCCTTTTATATTGATTGAATGCTCAGGTGTTGTTAGGAAGCCAATTGACTGCACAGGTGCAACAATTGGAAAGATCTTTAGGAAAATGTTTCAAAATTCCTGGGGGGCTAATAATTTTGGCCTCAACTGTAAACACAGCCATTCTCTCACTGAGAGTACTGATATTGTTACTTTTATCAAATAATGCAGTCAAACCTTTATTGTATTTTAAATGCTTTATAACTAAAGACCTGAGATGGAGAAAAGTTGTTAAAATAAGTTTCAGTTTGCCCATGTCCTCCATTCCCACCCCAGTATAATAAGCACTGGTGATGTTGAAATATAAAGTAACAAGTATATTACATTGAATATTAATTGTTGGTAATAATAATATTTAAATATCTCTTTTTTTTTTTTTTTCTTTGCAGGTGTCTTTAGCTTAAGTGTGCCAGTGGAGGCTCTGTTTTTTGTAGGGAATCAGCTCATTGCTACAAGCCACACAGGGAAAGTGGGTGTGTGGAATGCTGTAACCAAACACTGGCAGGTTGGTTAACTCTGTTTAGATCCAAGTAGTACTGAGGGAAAAACTTCTCAGAAGGTTTTAACCTCAACCTTCTCTTTGAACACACTGTCAGTGTGAGATGTCTAAATGTTGGCCTAAAGGTAATTGCTGAAGAAAAGCATTGGACTAGAGTGTAAGTTATATTAGTTGTCCAGTAAACGGCTAATTGGTTGTTTGTGAGTGTGATTTATATATATTCAGGCTTTTATTTATTTATTTATTTTTTTACCAGGCAAATTTTATTTGCATCCAGTTTTGGCTGCTGCTTTAATGTGATTGTAATTTCAAATCTTATGTTTATTCAGTGGCATGTTGGCACTTCATTTCTTTTATTTTCTTTTAAATATTTTCTGTTATTGTGTGTACACATGACTATAGAATCAGGATGTGGTTCCCATTAACAGCTACGACACAGCAGGGTCCTTCCTTATCCTTGGCTGTAATAACGGATCCATTTACTACATTGGTAAGCATTAATACTTATTTGTTATTAAAATTGTGTTCAACACCATTTACTTGACCATGTATTCAATTTTAGCAGGAACACAACACAAACTATGATCCTAGCACTGCATCCATTATTATTGTTACCTTTAGACTTTGTATATGTTGGAAGTAGATATCAGGAGCTTCAGCCACAGAGATTATTCAGCTGGCTTTATTGCGGTGACTAAAGTGACATCTGCCTTTAGATAAACGGGAGGAAAAGATATATAAAAAAAACTCTCTCTGTGTCTTTTGTTGTGATTTTTCGCACTGTGGCTCTCTGCAGTGTATATATACATTATTTGCTGTAAATAATTCCCTCAGATATGAACAAGTGTTTCAAGTTATAACCCTAGACCCTGCCAGAAATAATCACTTTTTATGCATAGTGACACATTATGTATTTATTGCTTAATATTCATATTTTTAAACAATATATCTGAATAACCCTATGTGTCATTGGCTTGTGTTTGTCTCAGATGTACAGAAGTTTCCATTAAGGATGAAGGATAATGATTTGCTGGTGACAGAATTGTATCGAGATCCCAGCGAAGATGCCATCACAGCACTTAGTGTCTATCTTACACCTAAAACGAGTAAGACACACACACAAACCGCGTTATACACTACTTTCTCAGATATGTTAGCATCATTTAAGATCATTTGCAAATTAATTGAAAGAAGAAATGCAAACCTTCACACACGTTGCGTAGGAGCTCTACATTTTAACATCAGAGTACAATCTGTACAAGTTAGTGCTCGTAAAAATACTCCGCCTCCTTCATTCCATCTCACATTAGTAATGTTTTGGCCTCAATGTGTTCTCATCTCATTTCAAAATGGTTTATAGATAGCATGTTTTGAGTTAAACAACGCAAAGTAAGTTTAATGAATGCGTCTAACATCGGTCATGCTGTATTTGTGTTACAGGTGACAGTGGGAACTGGATTGAGATTGCATATGGCACCAGCTCAGGAGCAGTGCGTGTAATTGTTCAGCACCCCGAGACGGTCGGCTCGGGACCACAACTGTTTCAGACATTCAGTGTTCATCGGAGTTCTGTTACTAAAATAATGCTGTCAGAAAAACACCTCATCTCAGGTACAGCAGTGTTTGTACACACACACACACACACACACACACACACACACACTTTTCATTCGCTTTTAATTCAAGTAGTTTATATTATAATTTCAGGTGATGTTTTTGCTGTATATCTAATGTTTGGAGGTTAGATTAAATAAAACCATCTTAGTATTCTTTTAGCTCTAGTACACCATGACACTCTATAGTGTAAACTACACTGCTGTATATACAGTAGATGTATATGTGTCTGTTGAATGTGTGTGTGTTTGTAGTGTGCGCAGATAATAACCATGTGCGTACTTGGACTGTAACACGGTTCAGAGGAATGATCTCCACCCAACCAGGCTCCACCCCTCTCAGCTCATTTAAAATCCTCTCACTGGATGATATTGATGGACATGCAGGCTGCAGTGCTGGCACCGAAATTGGTAAGTAGCTCTACAAAAAGGAAAAGGTAACCCAATGAGACCCTTACTCCAAAAGTAGTCGATCAGCCAAGATATGTCTTTGTAATACATATATATGTCATAAAAAGTGGCATAGCCCCAAGTTTATGATTGTGCAGACGCATGCAAGGTGGCTCATTTAAATATTTTTTCATTACAGAAAGAAAGTGTTAGAATTATTTACCCTATACCAAAAATCAGAACCATATTATGATCTGAATCACTCCTGATCTCAGATCTGAACACCCTCCTGCCTGGCCTGATATTTGTGCAGAATAAATCACTTGCTGAGAAAGAAAGTAAATCTGTGGTTTATCAGAAACTGACACTGAGGTGATGATTTAGGTACTTTACACAATGCAGTATGAAACAAATAAAGACTTTTAGACTTTAGATTGTTTACATTAAAAACTTTGGTTTCTGCTAAGTATCCAAATGGAACTCGTTTTTCTTCCCTAACTCATGGTTTTCAGGTCCATACGGAGAGAGAGATGAACAGCAGGTGTTTATTCAGCGTGTCGTTCCTGACACTGATAAACTCTATGTACGCCTGTCCTCTAATGGCAAAAGGTAAGAAAGATGTTTCCATCCATCTTTTTCTATTTGAATTAAAAAGAGGAAGGAGGAGAGAAGGAAGAACAGAAATGGTAGATGGGAGGTTAGACAATATGAAATTGAAATGGAAATAAACAGAGTTTGTGCTGTAAGATCTGTGGGCTACAGATAGTCCCAGAAAACAGAGAGAGATGATGTGTGTGCCTGTGTGTCTGTCCGTGTGTACGCAGGGTGTGTGAGGTGCGCTCTGTGGATGGGACCTCCATTACAGCTTTTGTAGTTCATGAGTGTGAGGGGTCAAGCCGCATCGGGTCACGGCCACGCCGCTTCCTGTTCAGTGGCCATAGCAACGGCAGCATACAGATGTGGGACCTCACAACAGCAATGGAGATTGCGGCCAAGGTGGACATAAAAGGCATGTGAATCAGATTATTCTTCAGAGGAGTATGTCCTAAAGAAATCATCTGCATTACATGTGCTGAATGTGGACAGAACGAAAGAAAGATTGACATTAAAAAAAAAAAATTAAACATGATTGTAAAATGAATTCAGATTAACTAAATAGTGATTAAACAAATATTTTGGACTTTTAGATTAACAGTTTTGGAGCAGAAAGAAGGGAGGCAATGCATAAAGGAAAAAAAAAATTAATGGACAAAGGAGGAGAAAGTCAATTCAAATGTATCAAAATTCCTTTAGTGCATATCAAGGTATCAGTTACGACTTTTGTTAAGAGTGTGTGTGTGTGTGTCTGTGTGTCTAGCACTAGGAGGCCCTACTGAGGAGGAGCTGTTGGAGTTGTTGGATCAGTGTGACTTGGCACTGACCAGAACACCAGACATGAGTCCTGCTGTATCACTTACACACTCTTCTCGCAACTCTACCTGCAGGTAAATACACACTCACACACCCACACACTCATACACGTAAAGAGTGAGATTAAGGACTGAGACGAATTACTAGATTATTGTCTTATCAAATCTGGTAGATTCCAATCGTAACTTGCCACTCTTTCATTAACTCATAACTAGCTCAGTCTAGTTAACTTTAAACCTGCTAGTACTTAAATAGCTCACAGTTCATTAGTTAGCTAGTAACTATTTACTGTATTAGCTAAATTGTATCATATAAGGTTTTATTAAAGAGAAACTGCTTTCCACAGTGGATTAGATTTTTCTTCTCTTTCAGCTACTAACCTCTACTACTTTTACAGGAAAGTGTGAATATTGGTTGTTCTACTATTGGCTGGCTAAATATTATTTATTAATTAACAAGTAATTTTTTAAACAAAAATCACAGTACTTGTAATTGTAGGAACTTTTTAATGATCGGCCAGATGGATTATCCCACCAGAGGGCCCTGCAGGTTTAATTTGCTTAGATTAAAAACACGGTTCCAATTTCTGTTGAATTATTTCTTTCCTATTTCATTTATTATTTGTATTCATTTTATTTGCTGCTTTTTTTAATCTCTATAACCTTCATTTTTTTCCCTTCCTTGTCCTGAATTCTTTTTCTTGTTCCTGTTTTTATGTATTTTCACACAGCTTTCTTCATTTCCTTTCATTTCCTTTACATTTCCTTCCTTTATTTTTTCCCCTCCCACTTCCTTTATAAGGTTTCTAATACTTTTGGTAGGTGGGTAGACATGATGAATTGGAGATTTATTCAGTTACAAAAGTAACACAAATTGTTTCTTCTTTCCCTCCTCTCATGTAGTCTGCAGTCCCAATCGAGTGAGAGTGCTCGTGTTAGTGTGTCTGGTGTTCGTGGTGTCACACCTCCACGACCTCAGCAAGCTTTTATGAGAACGCGTGATATTCCTTCTCATCTGGGCCTCAGCATGAGCTCTCTGAGCAGTAACATGAGTGAACGAGAGCGAGAAAGACAACAGGACAGGGAGAGAGACAGAGATGGACTTTTTGGTCCTCGAAGAGGCAGTTTTGTGGAACGATGTCAGGAACGGGCCAAAATCTCAGACATTACAGGAGCAGAAGCTCGTCTTTGCCTCAGACCACAGTTATCATCAGCATCCAGGCGACCTGCCCCTGCTGCCCCAAGCCACGCCTCCTCATCAAATTTGAGCCCAATCAGATCACAAACCCCCACATCCCCAAGACGAGGGCCAATGTTGCCTGCAGGTGAAGCCACACCCCCTGATGCAGGGCTTAAACCAGAAAGCCCCTCTTCCCCACCAGCCACCAGTCCTAAACCACATATGAATGAGACCAGCTTCTAATTTGCAGACTTTTGCTCAATTGACATGTATCCACTCAGCCTTCCACCTGCTGTTCAGGACAATTAGTGTGAACGAAGACGTATATCAGGTTTATATACATATATATTTTATCTGCTAGCTTTGATCAATTTTCTTTTGTATTTTCTCCTTATTTCATTACTTTCTTCATTATTTCTGTGTACTTTTATTTTAAGTGCTGTGCTGTCTTCCTTTACTTCCAGTAAAGTAGAAACCTACCCAAGAGCTCTGTGGGCTCCTCCTGCATACATTTTCAGGAATTTACTGCTTTGTACATTTATCACAGAACGACAAAATAGAATAATGTTACAAAATAAGGAATGTGTGTTAACATTCAGTCAGATTTAACATTGTCAGGATCTGGTTATGTGCTGATATTAAACATTTTGATCATGGTTTGTGATCACACTAAATGGTGTTTCAAGTATGAGATGGCTAACTAAGGCCCTAGGACCAGATTGATCCTAAATAAAGGGTTTTCCATGTAGCCCCAAAATGCACACACATGTAATAATTGTTTTTCCTAATGGGTATACATGGTTACTTTTTAGTCACAGGTGTATGTTTGTGCTGTTCTTTTAGATATTTCATCACTGCCATGAAACTGTTGAAAGTTTCAGTCTTTATTCACTGGATTATGTCGAATAGTGTGTAACCCTGACTTATTATTTTGATATTCATTGTGAAGTATGTTATACAGCAACTGCTATTAATTAGTAAGTAATGAAATAAAAGGAAGAGGAGAGTTATGCTTTTGAACGTTGTAAATCTGTCAGCCTCTGCAGACATGTCCTGGAATTTAAGTTGTTAATATGAAGTATTTCATATATGCATAATTGATCATACCGTGTATAAATATTTATAAATTGTCAGTTCAAGTCACAACAAATTGAAATAAATATTGTACATACATTGTTTCTGAAGTGCTTTCTCATTGCAGGTTTCATGGAAAAGAGATGCTTGTGTTGTAGCCAATTTTAAAGTAAGGATTTAAACACACTGTGGCATTCAGTTATAGGAAACATCCTTAAGTGTTTTATGCCTCTTATAATACCTACACATCAATTATAGTGTATAGCAATTTGTAATTTTTTCTATTAAAGAACATCAGTTTATGCACCAGTCCCTCTTTATTGTCTGACAGAAAAAACACAACATGCACTAGAAACTTCAATCCCAGTGGTAACGGGTTTAAAGTGTCTCACAAGTGGTTTATAATCTTAAATTGGCATAACAGAGATGTGGTTTGAGTAGCCATGGTGGAGGTGGGTCTATTCATGGTGTGTTTCGCGGATTGCTGCAAAGTCCACATGCTTATAGAACTTAAGGAGCACTTATTTGAAACGTGTATGGTTAAGCATCAGGGTTCAGCAACAGGATTCTGCAGTTTGCTAATAGCCCCATAGAGTTCACAATGTGCCTCCTGAGCATTAGAGCTGTATGAGACTTGGGAGTAGGCTAGCAGCTAGAAAACACAAAAAAAACACAAATCTACAGGCTTTAGCCAATTATATAAATGCAAGACTTTTCTCACAAAACATGGCAAAGGTTTCCTATACGAGAGAAATAATTAGCACAGATCCTCTGCTCACCAGCTGAGGACAGTGTGCTGCCATCGGGACACAGGGGTTGTATAAAGACCTAGTGCAAGGTCAGAAAACATTAAACATGTTAGAGTTGTGATTAATGAGAGATAAGATTCTTTGTGAGTGCAGCAACATATATACAGCATATACAATTAATTAATAATGTAAAGCAAGAGGGAGGTGTAAGAGATTAAAGAAAGAAAATGAAACAAAGGAGAGTAAAATACATGGTATGGACAGACAAATAAAGAATATTCAGCAAAGGAAAGACGCTAAAAGGATCAGAGGAAGGTAGTGTTGGAGCATGAAGAATATGTGTGCAGTTAATTTTCTTCTAATCATTATGGAGAAATTAAAGCAGGCTGTCAAGGTGAGTTTACAGTTTATTTCTGTTTAATACCTTATTAATCCTTATTAAAAATTAGTTTTAATAAGGGTCAAGGCAGCGGTATCCAAAACATTAGACAAGACACGGGCAAGGGTCATGCAGTGAGCAAATAGGAATCCATGGCAAACAATTGCAAAACCAGTACAGCAAACCCTTTGAAAAAGGCTTAGTAGTGTCAGAAGCGAAAACACAAACAGCATTATTTCACTACTGTGTGAATATTTGCCGAAGGTACAGGTGTAACAGTAAGGCATGGTTAAAATTCTGGCTAATGTAAATGAGTAAACTGTTGTGGTTTCTGGGAATTTATGAAGCGCATTCATGGATAATGGATCTGGATCATAGTGATGCCAGAAATGACATCCAACGACACTTTCCAGAACATGTCAGTAGAGAACATTGTCACACTCACCAGAATACTGATCACACACACATCGCAACTCAATCACATTACTACTACTGTCACAGTATAAATAGTCTGTGGTGAACTCGGAAATTAGTTCCTCATTAGTTTCTCAGTAGCTCTTGGTTGCATAATTCCACTGAACTACAAACTGTTGTAGAAAGGATATTATTTATATGAGGATGAAGTTCTCTTCTGAGTCTGGTTCCTCTCAAGGTTTCCACAACTCCAAGCTAGATAGACTTGATATTTGTTTTTTGTAGTTATATACAGTATACATTTATTGTAATACCTCATCTAATTTATTAACTACTAAATCAATACATTTTTCTTTATTTGTTTTACATGCAAACAGATTAATAAAACAAATCAAGTAGTATAATATAATATAATATAATATAATGGTCCATTTTCATGGCTTGCTTGAACTTGATTTAAATTGGACTGACATCAAGTAAACAAAAATCATTCCATAAATAGTTTATTTACAAATAAATAAGAACAGACATTTTTATATTTAATAAATAAGTCAATAAATAGTAACTTATAGTGACTGACAGTGCCAATGGTTTATGATATTTCATTTAGAAACAAAATAATAAACATTATAATAGCATTAGTGTTAACTGATTTAATTAAAAAATATCTTGCAATTCTAAAAATATCACATTGTTTTCAAAAAAGTAATATATAAAAATTTAGTAAAAGTCCTTCATGTTATTAAAATGCTATGGGAATGGGATTGTACACATGTGTACCTTTACACATTATTCACTACTTCCCTATAATTTTCAAATTTAAATGATTCAACCTTTTTAAGATTTCCAGTGTTATTTTTTTTCTGTTTTCGGTTTCATTTCATTTGCAGAAGAAAAACTATACTTTATATTTTCAGGTAATCATTCATTCAATATTCTGGGTCAGAATAGCAAAGCGTACAAAAGTGAAACTGTAATAAAATGATGCTTATCACTAAGCACCTTGAAACAGTTGTTTTTAAATGTTGCTGGCCTAAACAATGCTGTTAAAAGATGCTTATTTGATGAGAAAGCTTAATACAAAGTGATTCATGATGTGGTATTACAAGGAAATGTTGAAAACCTCATAAAACTCTTTCACGTTAAAATACGTGAAACATGACTCCTTTCCATGCAGTTCATTTTTCTGTTACTAATATTTTAGAGTACCAGAATTACAACAACTCATCTCTCTCGTCACCTCCAGCAAGAGAAAAATTCCAAAAATACTAAAATACAAGAAGAAGAACTAAATCTTGGTGTCCAGCATCTCCAGAAAAAGCTTGTGCATGGGCACACAGTGTTGCATGTGCAGGCGTCGGAAACACTGCACGGCTCTGTGTGCGCTCTGTCGGAGCAGTGGCAGTGTCATGAGCAGTCTGCCAGCTCGGTGAGGTTCAGCTGCACGCTCATTCACCTCATAGTCCTGCAGAGCCTCATGCAGTCCGTCCTGAAAACGCAGCACACTGTCACCACTCTCCACGTGCTCGGCATCTAATAACAAAATAACAAGCAAAGCATGTACGTTAAAGCTAAGATTTACTTTCTGGATAATATAATAATTTTGCTATCTATCTATCTATCTATCTATCTATCTATCTATCTATCTATCTGTCTGTCTGTCTGTCTGTCTGTCTGTCTGTCTGTCTGTCTGTCTGTCTGTCTGTCTGTTCAGTAATGTATAGTTGCGTGCTTTGTGTACCTGAGTTGGCGAGTGCCATGGCTCGGAGCGTTACAGCCTCCTCGTGGCTGATGTTGAGTTGTTGGTATTTGTCAATGAGGAGTCTCAGTGGTGTGTAAAGCTCCAGCAGGCCAGCATTTTTGCACTGAGGCTCGTTCAGATGAAGATTTTCAGCAAATTGCAGTGCTTGAGTTGACGCCAGAGAACGCCACACCACACAGAGCAGCAGAGCTTCCATCCATCCGCTCTGTAGCAGTGCCATCTGATCCGAAAGTGAGAGTGACGAGAACCCTAAAGGACATTTCAGTTTGAGGAGTTTCTGTTACATAATTAGTTGTAATACAGTCAGGTTTCAAAGTGTGAATATTCAATGAGATTTCACAGGATTTCAGTTTGTATTGTTCACTATATGTAACACTATGTGTACCTGGTATGTGTTTTGCCCAGTTGATCATGACCAGCAGTTCTCGGTTTAAAAGGTCACATAAGGTCAACAAGGATTTGAGGTCACTGTCAGGGGCCACTGGGTCAGGAGTGGCTCTTAGTGGAGCTGGTTCAGAAGCCAACAACTGAGAAATCACCTTATTACCTGAAAAATAACAAAAGCATTTCATCACAAACTTACTATTCCAGTAAAGATATTTTTGTCAATAAGCAATGAAATTTACGGTGGCCGAGAAGTGCAAAACACATTAACAAATCCCAAAACAAATGAACAAATCCGTAAACACATTAACAAATCCGAAAACACATTAACAAATCCGAAAACACATTAACAAATCCCCTCTTCCGGGTTGTCTGACTTGCCTTTGTGTTTTCGGATTTGTTAATGTGTTTTCGGATTTGTTAATGTGTTTTCGGATTTGTTAATGTGTTTTCGGATTTGTTAATGTGTTTTCGGATTTGTTTTGCACTTTTCGGCCACCGTAGAAATTAGCTACAATAATAGCTATTACTTTTGTTTTCAAATTCTTATGTTGTTTTTTTTTTAAATAAATTGTATTTGGTACAAAACATAAAATGTAGTAAAATTTTCACTGTTACACTGATGGAGACACAAACCTGTTAAACCTGAATTGATATTTGAAGCTACATATAGAATATTAAGTCTAAGCTTTGAGACAATATGATATGAGCTCCTTCTCAACACTTTATATGCTTACTTAAATTCACATAGAGTCCGTGATGTGTGATGTAGTTTGAAGTTGTGTGCAGTAGCAAATCTATTAGATTCACTATATACATGCTTCTATATATGTAACCAGTAGTAAAGTGACAGCATATTTTAAAAAACCTTTATTTATATTTATCTAAAATTCCTTTTGTCCTCTCTCATCCAGATAATGACTGTATATATTATTAACTTTGTTAATTTCTTAACTTTAGCTAATTATATTTATCAAATTTTCATAAGCATGTTTATCAAAGTTATCATAAGCATGTTTCCTTTTTTTACAGGATAGAATACCACAAATTTTACATGCTAGCATAAATAATCTAAATAGCGTATGAAATTCAAGAATAGGATTCTTCTTGGTCTTCCATCAAAATATGATATGTATAATGTGTGTAAATTCAACATATGTAAATATAAAATTATGAAGGAGCTCACTTACGGATGCTTTTAACCTGATGTGTTTTAACAGGTTGGATGAAGACAGACAGGCCTGAATCTACTCGTCGTTTATACTTTTGCCTGCCTCCTCTCACACGATCCATACGTACACCTGCATAGAGTAAAGTGCACGCGCACACATATACACACACACACACACACACACACACACACACACACACACACACACACAAAATGAGGTCATGCAATTATTCATTATAGTATATAAAGTATATATTATGTGTATGTAAATGTTTTTATGTAATGAGACTTTTCTGTAGCAAATCCTAAACCTAACGTAAACCTTAACTTGTCCTGACAGTTCACAACCACATACAGTACATGTTTTTGTGATGAACTATATAATATAAAAATTGTTTATGAGGACCTTTGACACTATCCAGGCACTGTAATGAAACTTGGTTCTTTTTGGTCCTCACAAAGGGCAACATTACACACACACATACTGTACACATGCAGACACAAACACACACATTTTCCCCAAAAAGTGGACTCATTGTTGCATATGGATATCATTATATTAAATCATTAAGGCTTTCAGGGTCTCAAAGATTTTTTCTTTTATCTTTAGACACAGGTAATTATTCACTTGGAGCGGTTTGTCGCTATGTTACTGAAAGTCGGGTAATGAAGATGGCAATGTTGTAATTTTGCATATTCTGTGAATAGAGTGTTGCATTTTATCTTTAGTGAATGGTGGTAAGACCAATCATACAGTGTTTACAGAACATTACATGGAAATTCTTGTATCTTGGAATACAGCTCTTAATTCTGTCTTAAAAATGCTATGTATGGTAATGTTTTGTAGCATTAAAGGGGTTGATACAAAAACATTAACAACAATTGACAAGGCGTGAAAAAAGTGGGATAAAATGTGTAATAAAATACTTGAAATTACTTCTAAATAGAAATGTAAAAACTGGAGAATGAAGGAAGGGTTTGGATTTGATTTACCATATAATACCAAATCAAATCCAAACCCTTCCTTCATTCTCCAGTTTTTAAATTTCTATTTAGAAGTAATTTCATGTATTTTATTACACATTTTTGAGGGAGAAAAATCTGCGCTCAGCCCTGAATGATTAACAGTCACTCTAACGCTCCTGGCTCACACTTAAATGTTGGTCTAGTATTATGAGGTTACCAGTTACCATAATATTTAATGCATCTAATTAAAACTTTGCTAGCATGCTAAATATAATCCTGATGTTTAAAAGGAAATCAAATCAAAAGGAAATAACACTACGAGAGACTACACAGTATGGGTTTGCAAAGTACTGACATATATCATCGATATGTCATCACAGCTCTACATTGAAACCCTTGCATTAGCAGCTTTAGTTTAAACAACAGACAGAAATATAAATCTAGAATGTTTTGCAGTTTTAACCGCTCACCTTCACGCATCATTCCTGCCCTCAGGCATTTCTGAAAGCGGCAGGCCTGACATGATTTCCTCCGTCTCTTTGTTATCTCACACTCATTCACCACCGGACAGCTGTACTCAATATTTCCTGCAACATTGACACCCAAACACAAGTTCAGAGTTAGATAAGTAACTACAAATTGTGGTGAAACCTGCATTTAATTATTTACTATCAGGAACTAATGAGAACATTTCAGTGTAAATTTTCTTTTCTTTTTTTTGTACAATGGAGAACAAACATGTACATGTAGACTTCATGCTATAATGTACAGTGTGTTTTTTTTCTTTTAGAATACATTAGGTTTTTAAGACAAAATGGCACTTTATAGACTATTGGTGAGTGTGTATTACCCAATATTCTCACGCATAAAGGATTAGCACTTTTTTCTTTAATCAATGGGCTTTGCTTCGAAGAGGACAAAAAACGGATTAATGCGTCTGCTCTCCAGCTGCAACATTTCCGATCAATATATTGATAATTCCCTTATGCAGTATTGTCTTCAGTGGCCAATTATGGCATTTTCTCAGGGACACATCCATGTTTTTGGAAATTCAGAAGTTGATATTGCCAACAGCAGTGTTTTTATTGATTGTTAGAAAGATGGAGATTAGATATTAGGGGGAAAAGTCTACAAATGGGACATTTGTGTGATCATAACAACATATTGAGTCTTCACACGAAAATCAATCCGAACTAGTCATCATGCTGGCTTATGCATCAATTTAGTTTGATATTCTCGGTTAACTAATTAAAAACTGATACCCCAGGGCATCTCATTTTGTCTCCCAGTCTATTAAACTTTTGTCTGACTGTCTGTCTGTCACACTGACTGGAGAAATTGTACTCAGTTATATTTCCTGCAGAAAAACTCATTTGCTGTTAAAAATCTGAAACTAGAAGGGAATTAAAAAACTCAATATTACCTTGAATGGTTCTCTTAAAAAAGGCCTTGCACGCTTCACAGGATGCCACACCATAATGGTAGCCGGATGCAAAGTCTCCACACACCAGACATAAGCGTTTGGGCCCATGGCTGAATGACGGGACATAGTCTCGGTTTAGGATGGAGCCTGTCTGTGACTGCAGCTGTAGCTCTTCATTGTCTTTAGCAGTGAAGTGTGCAGGATCGAGAGATTGGGAAAATACACTATAACCACTGCTTTCTGATGTGCTGCTCAGGCTGAATGGTGTTAAATTTGGTGAGTCGGATTTAATGCTTGGCTCTTGTGGAGAAGGCGGGTCATCAGAAGACGAGGGCTCCAAGAGGCTGTGAATGATACAAACTGTTGTGTTATAAAAAGATTTCACATCAGTGGCTCCCTGTTGTGGTTTTAAAAACTTATGAAATAAATCTTCTGTGTTGTGACATTTCTCTGTATGGAATATACCATGGATTTTAGGTGAGCATTCAATGCTGGTGCAGTCACAGTGTATTTTTTAATTTCCTAGTTTACATTTTGATATTCCTGACAATTTCCTTACAATTTTTGTCCACTTGTCTATATTCACTCTCTGTCTCTCTGATTGTCCAATTGTTTGTCTGTCTTCCTATCATTCTTTCTCATCTATCTACAGTATCTGTCCACATGCCTCTAACTGTCTAGCTGCTTATTAATCCATCCATCTTTCATTTGTTCTGTTTATCCTACCTGTCTGTCTTAATATACCGCCACTAAAGGATCTTTATTAATCGGTTTAAAGAGATCAGTCACATACATTACTTTTCTTTTTCTTTTTTAAGGGTTGAAAAAAGTAAAAAGCTCAGAGTAATGAACTATCATCAACAAGTTGACAAATTAAATTAACACAAATACATGAGTGAACAGCTGTTTTTTGGTTATAACACGTGGCAATTTAATCAGTTTTATTATAGTTAATAAGTCTATAGGAATAGAAACATATTTGTAGAAATTATATTAGAATTTTCTAAATTTCTAAAATGACAACATCTATCTATCTATCTATCTATCTATCTATCTATCTATCTATCTATCTATCTATCTATCTATCTATCTATCTATCTATCTATACTGTATATTTGGTCAGTTTTATCACCTTTCTTTTTATTTACATTTCTAGTATCCATCTATCTATATATCCATCTACCTACCTATTGATAAGATATATATTAATAGATAAGATTTCTGGTAATTTACATTTCCAATTCCATGGCACCATATTACATATTACATTACATTTCCAATTCCAAATATTAAAGTTTAGCAAGGTACAGTGTCTCCTAAAAAAATTAAAAATTGAATAAGATGCACGTTTAAGATGATTGTAATATTGTAGCAGATATTTATAGCAGTTCGCAAGTAGATTTGGCATGGACATTGTCACAAGACAATTTCCTATAACTAATAATATCCACATAATAACTACATAAAAAGTTACTGCTGAATAAGATAGCATGAAAATAAATTGTGAAATGTAGGGTAAATATTTCCTCATGTAATCAAACGTCTCAAGTACATAGGATTATTAAAACAGCATACCTGTTCTGTTCATTTAGAAACTGGAAGTTGTCGCTTAAACAAAAGTCCTGCAACTCCATGTTGTAAATTCTAGCTGTCTAAATTTGAATGTTGGAAAAATGAGAAGAGGATTAAAAAAATTAGATTTGGAGGATAATGTAAAAACAGAAAGAGAGAAAGATGTTGAGAGAGCAGTGCTGACACTGAAGCTTCAGGCCTATTTAACTACTGAGTTGAGAGGGAGGAGTTTAACACACTAATCCAGATACAGGTGGGTCAAACCCTGCTGATGGGTTCTTCTGCCTGACATATCAACACACCTGAAATACACACACACACACACACACACACACACACACACACACACACACACACACACACAGATAATAATTTACATTTTAATCAACAAGAAATAACTGGAAATTATTCAGTTCATTACAAAAACTTAATCCATTATTTGATTAACTTGGTATAAAAATTTGTTAAAACAGCTAGGGTTAGGGTTAGGTTAACACCTATAGTATGTAGACATTTGAGAATTGTTCTTTCATCTCTTTGACAATTATAAAATTATTTCATCTTACATAGTGAAAAAAGTAAAAAGTTTTGTAACTGGGTATTTGAACGAGTGACAAATGTGTATGTTTATGACTGACTGAATTATTGATTGACAGGAGGATTGTCAGACTGAAAGATATGTGTGGAGATACAAGCCATCTGAAAGAAAAATTTAGTTTCTTGTAGATTACCAATTTCTGGACTTTCCGAGATTGTATTGTGTTTTAAATTAGAATATATTTTATTTTGAAATATATATATTTTTTTAACTTTTTCAGAAATTTAAAGATGTTATCATTTTTTGGTACAGGTCGTGTTACTAAGATAATCTTTAAAGTGAATATCTGACGATGTAAGCATGCAGTTTGTAGGGTGCTAAACTGGAAGCAATAAGCATTTAATGCTTGCTAGCTACTTTAGCCTGATAGCTGATTTGTTACTCTAAAGAAAATAAATGTAGACACCTGTCTTTACTGACTCACTACGTATGGGCTAAGGACAGACTGTACATTTAATTTGTCTATTACTACATTTATGCTTAGTTCTCTATAGTTTTACACATTAACTTGTAGTGTCTTATAAGCTCGTCTGTGTGTAGGATAAAATTTTAGAGGCCCTGATACTATTAGTCACATCTCACATTAGATATTTCTAATGTGTGTGTAGTGACAGAATTATTACAGTTTTAGTTAAATGAGGGACTCATGTTGTGTGTAAATAGATACATTTCCATCACCTTTTGTTTTAGATACTAAGAAGAAACCAGTCTGATCACCAATCAACCAGCAACATTATGGCACTTCCTCCATCCCGCTCTTACTGCTGCTTACATTTACAACACAGAGCAGAGGAAACTTTCAGCTTATACACAACTATGAGCAAACTAGGATACACTCTATTACCAGTTCCAGCTCTTTATGTTCCATCACATCAGTCTTTAAATGTTTTAAACCAAAGCTTGTGTATACACAGATCATACCAAAACATGTCTAATACTGTTGAGGTCCCCATTGTGCCACCAAAACATCAGACATTTGAAAAGGTGTGAGGTGGGGTCTCCATGGATTTGATTTGTTTGTTGAGCCCATCCTAGAGATGATTGATCGGATTGAAATCTGGGGAATTTGGACGGCTAGTCAACACTTGGACAAGAAAGTTAGAGACTGGCAGAGTAAGAAAACAACTCTCCACTGACCAAGATAACCACCAACTCATTCATATGTCATGCAATAACTATAGGATGACATCAAGTGACCCTCAAACAGCAGCTGGGGTCAAGTGCATAGTGAGATAACCAATAAGAACCAAAAAAGATCCAGGCGACAACCAAGAGTTTTGAGGACTATAATGGACTATAGTAGTGTCATCTTCTCTGATGAGTCCGACTTTCAGCTTTGTTTAACACATAATTGTCTAATATTTAGACAGAGACATGAAGAGGCTGTGTCTTCCACCCACTATGAAATTTGATGAAGGATTGGTGATAATCTGGGGGCAGAAATCAAGTCATGGAATCAAGCCATGTACAAGGTTATCCTGGAAAAAACTTACCTCTCCTCTGACAATGTTCCACAACTTTAAAATTTTGTTTTTCAATAGTCCGTGCTGAACAGCCAGTTCACTCAAGGCTTGTCTGGAGGACCACCGGTTCAAGACTTTGTCCTGGCTAGCCCAATCTTCAGACCTAAACATCACTGAAAAAAAAAAAAATCTATCTATCTATATATATATACTAAACTATATACAATCTCTTTTCTTCTAAAATAACTCATATATTTATATTTAGCTTGTAGGTTTTATTACTGATGATTATGCAACTGAGCAGATTAGATATTAGCATGCTTCATCTGGCTCATCACACACTGTGCATGCCAAAGTGTCACCTCAGCAAATCTGCTGCATCACAGATAATCACTGGAATGAACATACTGACACACTGACACAGACACATGCACATGCACAAACACTCACCTCCATTCTCACTCTACTTACATTAAGGTATTCTCTTTAACTAACTAATTTCCACTGACCTGCTCAAAAGTCACCAAGGGGTTAACTCTTGGTGTTGGGTAGAGGCCTGGATAAAATGGGAAGGTTGCATCAGGTAGGGGCAGGGAGCAGCCAAAGGACATCAGCAATATTGAAATATGTATGGTAATATTTTGGCATAGCAAAATGGGCTGCACTTTCCACTTCTATATAAGGTACAGAAGGATCAGGTATATGTATACAAACCTTAACCTTAATCCTATTATTAAAGAACCAATGGTAACCTTGTCCCCATATTAAAGGTCTTTACATTATTTCTATTCAGTTTAGAGTATTTTTGTATTTTCATGAGCTAATTCCTCAGTCTGACTAATGATTAATTAATCATGTGAGATCAGCATCAGCTTGTCATTGGCTACATGTAACCAAGTGCATGTATACAGACAGATAAAAAATTTATAGACTCATACACAATCACACATGCATACAGCTGAGTAACACTGACCCCATTTTGGAGTGTTACAAAACAGATTCATTTCTGACCCACTGAAGGGCCAATCTCTCTCTCTCTCTCTCTCTCTCTCTCTCTCTCTCTCTCTCTCTCTCTCTCTCTCTCTCTCTCTCTCTCTCAGGTGAGAGGATTATCTAGGCTACTGGCACACACCTGTCTTTGCTTGTCTCAGGATTTAATATGTGATAAAGCACTTTATCAGCAGGAGACTGGTACTTATTTAGACATTATATTTATAAAGCGTGGGAAACGATTAAGTGTGTACATAATGAATAAATAAATGTTGTATATTTGGTGAAATAGTAGTGATTTTAGATGTAATGAACATAGCTGCATGTGTCATATCTTAATACTAGAGTTATTTCTGTGATTCCTTGTTCACTTCATTGTGTATGTTTTCCTGTATTGTGTCTCTCTGCATAAGGGTGTCTGCCTAGTGCCATAAAAGAGAAATGGTGAAAATATTGTCACACAATGAACTCCTGGTACTCCTAGGTTGGAAGTCATTGGCAATCGACATCTTAAGTCTTTTATTTTCCAGCCGATTTAATCTCTTCTTTTTATACATAATGATGTATATGTGCATTATTATTATTATTATTATTATTATTATTATTATTATTATTATTATTATTATTATTATTACAGCTGATTTTTATTATACTGATTTTATATCCTGTTATTATTATTACTATTTTTTTGCCTTTAAAATCTCATTTAGGTTTCACTCTAGGGCCATTTAGCACTTTAATTAAAACTTCAGACAAATACAACCCCTCCCTTCAGACTTCAAAACATGACCCCAAAACAAACTCAAGCCCCCCACTGACGCTAGAAAGCCTGAATGCCTTGCTGTATTGATTGGCTGGATGTAGGTGATCCACATCATTTGTCTTCTCTCCCAAACATTTATTCTGACCAAAGCCTGGGGCAACACAAACACTGGACTTTTAGATCTGAGTGGATATTTAATTGACAGCGGCTAAAATGTAAAGTATGGGATTCCCGGAATAAAGTCTTTATTAGGCTGAAGAAGTTTCATGAATAAAATAAATACAATTTTTCTTTATAATACATTATTATTTAACATTACTCTCCCTTAGTTAGCGACATTTCTCCTTTCTTTCACTTTGTTTCTTTTCCACACTTGCTTAGTCATTTATCTATTTTTTAATCTCCTCATCACAATTTTGGTCTAAAATCAATAAAATATAAAATAAGAGAATCTTACAATTTCAGTATCACCCAATGTTGTCAACACTGTCCATATCAATATCAATTAAAGACAACGGCAAAGATATTATTTGCAATGTTTTCAAAAGTGAGTCACGATCTTTGCACTAAAATGAAAGTCTTTTGTGCTTTTGTGTGTCTCAAGTGTTGCATTCATTGTCTTTAAATTCTGTGCCTGTTCTACTGTGTTTTAATATAATATGGTCTCAATATATACTAGCGCTATGTTAGCATTTATCTATTTTGTTTAGAAGGAGGCAATTTAAAGCATTGCCTTATTGGGAATAGCACTAATATAAGAACAGTGATTAATAATACATTGTAATACTTCAAATATGCACAGACTGGGCCACAAAACAAGTTTGTGCAATTGGCTATAAAAACAGGACATGTTGGTGTAAACCCATAGCTAGTTCTATATTATCATATAGTGTAAATCATATAGTGTAAATCTCCAACTTTTTGCTTGTTTTGTAAATTCTAGATCCTGCCGTTTGTGAAACACAATGTCACAAATTCGTTTAACACTGGAAATTGCTCACAAACAGATTTACAAAAAATTTACAATTCAGGATATTAATTATATATTTTAAATGTATCCCAGACATGAGTGTGGCTGGGAAAATCTCCCTGAGTTGGGACAAGGTTTAAAAGGTATACCATCCTTATCTAAGTAAAAACCTGAGAAAATCTCAGGAGATCATCAGTTTCAGATATAGTAAAACAATTCATCTGGCACCTTCAACCATGTCATGATCAAAATCATTGAAATCACATTCTCCCTTATTCTGATCTTTGATTAACTGAATTCTTGACTTATATATCAAAGTATTTTATCAACTGAAATAATAAAACCTTTCTTAAGCATACAAAGCCTGAATGTTTCTACACATGCAGCAAAGCAGAAGTACGGGAAGAAACTCCACTATAAGACTACAAAGACCATTTCCACCTAAACAAAACACAATTCCAACACCAAGTGGCTAAACGAACAGACAGAAAAAATATATAAACATTGCGCATGCAACAAAACTGACACAAGCAATCGGTCATTAGACTTTACAAACACAACCAGATTCTCAGATTCCAACGGAATAAGGATGAGCACCATGTGACCAAAACTCACAGAACCAGAAGCAAAAAAAAAAACCCTTTTATTTTATTAACCAACAATTCAATTTTTATAAATTTTTTGCTGTGTTCCATCTTCTCCTACTCTGACCTTCTGACAATAACTTCGAAAGTACCAGAATTATTCAAATACACCTCTTAGTTTTTGATATGTACTCATTTTGTGCGTGTCGTTTTTAAGCAAGAATCTCATTTTGTGCGTGTCGTTTTCAAAAATAGGCCTAGGGTTGTAACTAGGATTAGGGTTGTAAGTTCTTATTGTTGTCAGTCTAACCAGATGTTTAATGTTGCTACTATATAATTTTCCACATTAACAAACCCGGAAATGTGGGAACGATAATTTCAGCGTTTAAATGAATTGGTTACATTCTGGCACTTCAGGTTTAGTGTTTCTGTTTGACACATTTAGCCTCCTGTTCTATATTTGATGGTGTCAGTTATAATGATCAAAGGAACCAAAAACACAAACACCAGGTTTGCAGTCAAACTGCAAACACAAGACTGTTGTGTTAAATACTACTTATTTGGAATCTCTCAACAAATTATTTTGTGGTTTGTGGCACATGTAAAAGGTCAATAATAGTCCATACAAGCAACATTTAATACTTAATGTTCCACTGTCAACCAAAAATCAGATATAAACAGAAAGAACAACATATGAATTGGATTGAATAATTTGAGACATTTGAATAAGTTAGAAAATAGAAAAAAATATTTATGTAAAAGTCAGCCCGTTTATGGGAAAAAATATTGAATATTGAATTCAACTCATTCAAATATAACTTTTTCTCTTAGTAGATTGTTCTAAAATAAATATCTAATCATTAAATGTGTTTCTAGATTTTTAAAACAATTAATTTAGGGCTAGAAAGCAAAACACAATTTTAAGTAGTTTAATTGATTTTTAATTCAATTTTAAATTTAATTGTAATTTCTACATTTGTCTAGAAAAAGGAGTTAATGGTCTTAATATTTGTTATCTAATAATCTTGTAATGGATCAATTTACATTTAATAGATACAGTATCTTATCAAATTTTTGCAGTGTTGTGTTTAATCTAATACAACTTGCTCTGCTTTAGCTACTGTTTATCATTACAAACAGCCTGTAACACATGAATAATGGAATCCCCCCCCCCCCCCCCCCCCCCAAAAAAAAAAAAAAAAAAAAACAACAAAAAACAAAAAACAAAAAACAAAAAAAAAACAGAAAGAGTGTAAAAAACTATTTTACAAAGAGTTTACCAATTATGGAATCTGACTGTGAGGATTTTTATGATAGCTACAAGTTTAATGGAACTCTGAGTATTTTCAGACTAGCAAGTAACAAGTACTACACACGTGCAATGTCCAGCCAAAATATAAATGCTTCTATGGCTAAATGGAATAGACACAAATTAAATAATGCACTAATCATTGTGAAAATTGGTTGATTTACCTGATTAGTACATGTTATATGTTTGGTTTTATATTAGCTTTACTAATAAAAACAAGCTAAACGTACAAGCCATGTGCACTCACATGACTCACTAAAAGCAGGACGGATCTCTGCCTCTTGCTGCCTTCATTTTCTTCTAAATGTCTCTACAAACATTTGATGAGAGGCCATAGGTGACAAAAAAATAAAGCCCAGGTTATTGGCCAAGTTTTGGTTGAAGTACAGTATGAAAAGTAGAATTAAATTTGTGGGAACAATATAATTTTAAAGCTCCAGCTAAAAAGCTAATTATCTCATTCCTGTGAATTAATGACCTTGTTTCCAAATCTTAGTCATTTGTAATTTGAATCTAGATACCTTCCAATGCACAATTCTGCTTTCAAGCTCAGGAAGACTTCTAATTGTGTCTGAGGCTCATGTGGCATGCCAACAAATGACGAGATTCAAAACGGCCCCTTCTTCCATTTGTAGCTCTGTGATGTCCCTGTGATGTGCAAGCGTGTTTGAAATACTGAACAAATCAGCAGTCACTTTTAGGTGAATGAGTGGAAATGCAGTGGGTCACGAGAAACAGCTTGGAAAAGCACCAAGAAAATCCTAAACCTATGCATTTTATTTGTTTCCTTTACTTATTCGGTTAATCAGCCACCCCAAAACAAATTTGAATCAAAGAATATAATTTTTAGACTTGGTTTTGGTCTCTGGTTTTATTTCTTAGTTTAACCTCTCTTTATGAACTGGGCACCAGAAATTTACACCTATAAATAATAATAATAATAATAATAATAATAATAATAATAATAATAATAATAATAATAATAATAATAATAATCATAATAATAATAAACTGTTAATTGTGCCAAAATGTTTATAACTTATATGTTCAGAGAGTGGAATTCAATCAGAAATACAATAAAATGTAAGTCACTAAAAACTTTTTAATTCAATTTAATTCAGTTTATATGTATAGCACTTTTAACCATTCACCTTGTTTCAAAGCAGCTTTACAGAAGTATAGAAACAGAAGAGAAAAAACTATATAATAATAATAATAATAATAATAATAATAATAATAATAATAATAATAAGAAGAAGAAGAAGAAGAAGAAGAAGAAGAAGAAGGAGAAGAAGAAATAATAAGAAAAAATAATAATATATACATATAAAATATAAATTTAAAATTTAAAATACTATATCTCTTTTTAAGCCATTTTTATAATGTGTTTGGTTTTGGTCAGAAAGCTAATATTCCTCTGCACCCTGGGATCTGCTAGGATCAACTCTGAGTGATTTAATGAGCTTGAGTGTGTGTGAGTGATGTAGGTGCATTGGCCTTTAAAAGGCTTAAGGGCTGTATTCACATAAACACACAGAGTATTAGGGTTAGGGAGCCTGATAAGCAGGTTAGGAGTTTACTTACACAGCATCTATGAGAATAAAACAAGTTGATGTTGCTTATTGTTTATTATATGCCAACTTGGTGTATATATCTAATAAATGTTTGATCATTTTGTTTACAATACCTTCTACATTCCCCTGGCATTTTATTAGGAACCTTTTCATTCTGCACATTCATGCCATGGTCACAGAGATCTTCCTTATTCTGATGATTGATGTGAATATTAACTGAAGCTCTTGCAATGAATCTGCATTATTTTTAGCATTGTGCATGCATAAATGTCCAGGTGTACAGGTGTTCCTAATAAAGTGCACAGTGAGTGTAAAATATATAATATACAGTAGTTCATGTAAAGTGTGCATTACTTCTTCTCTGATCCAACCATGGTTCTGTTTACAGACAGCGAGTGGACAGGGATAATTTTTATAATCTATAAACTTTACTATAGTTTACAATAAGACTTAAGACTGTTAAAAGTCACACACAAACAAACAAATAAACAAACAAAAGTGCTGTCTGATACAAGCACAGCATACATTGACAGGAAGTGGGGAAAAAGCCTAATTATCATGTAGCTGGTTGTGAAAATAAAGAAAGATCTTGTTGTACAAGACTTTAAACAGTTGTATAAAGGACATTATTACCATTTACTATCCGGTGTCACCCAGATGAGGATGGGTTCTAGTTGCATTACAAATTCATATTTATTATAAATCAAGCATGAAAATTAATAGTAATAAAAAAAGCCTGAGAATATGAATTCTGGTGGAACTGACTCTAATTAGTCATGAGATCCATCAAAGTCTGAAATATGACACAAGAAACACAAAGTGTAATATTGGCAAATTTATTTTCGACACCTCCGAATTAGCCATATCAAAAATATAAGGCAATACAATGAACAAACGTCTTTGAAAAAACAATTATTCACCGTAGAATTTCACAAAAGGCCACAATTACAGTGCAGTGTGTTACACATGGGACATTCGCAACCGTACAATCACATACATTAAGATTTCGATTAGCTTTAGATTTCAATGACAGTGAAATTCATTCATCAAACATAACACCTTATGACATTCAAATACATGTGCTTTCCTAAGCAGTTTCAGATCAACTCTACTGAATTGTGTTTTACTGACTCAGCATCTGTACGTCACATAGCCTACCTTTAACATAGTAAAATATTTTGTGTCTAAATGTTTTGTATATTGCATTTGTGTAACCTCTAGAAAATTCTATATAAAAATATATAAAAAAAACACAAAACAATTTACAGCCATAACAGATAAAACCTATAATGTCTATAAAATAATCCAATAAAATAGGATATAGCTAATAGATAACATTTGCTATTTGTGTGTGTGTTTGTGTGAGTGTGTGTGTTTTGCTTAAGCAGGTATGCAGTAGTTTGGTCTGCGTGATGCGATGAATCCCCTCAGACACACACACCTATATGAACCTTCTGTGTTTACACACTGTGCATTTCTACACTCTGGAAAGGTTGGATCCTTGCACTCATCCACATCTGCAGTGCAGCAACACAGAAAACAAACACGCACACACTAAAATTCAGAATGTTTTCAAAAGTCAAAAGACCAGTATTTTGTTGCATTTAAATGCAATTTAATATTTTATTTAAACAATAAAATAAATATATTAATAATAATAAAATATCTTGCTGCCCTTTTTTTATTTTTGGATATTTTTTATTTTTCTTATTTATTTATTTTTCTCTACTTTTGTGTTTGGAAATGTTTAATAATGTTACTAAACACTCACTCTCACTCACTCACTCACTCATTTTCTACCGCTTATCCGAACTACCCCGGGTCACGGGGAGCCTGTGCCTATCTCAGGCGTCATCGGGCATCAAGGCAGGATACACCCTGGATGGAGTGCCAACACATCGCAGGGCACACACACTCTCATTCCCTCACGCAATCACACACTACGGACAATTTTCCAGAGATGCCAATCAACCTACAATGCATGTCTTTGGACCAGGGGAGGAAACCGGAGTACCCGGAGGAAACCCCCGAGGCACGGGGAGAACATGTAAACTCCACACACACAAGGCGGCGGCAGGAATCCAACCCCCAACCCTGGAGGTGTGAGGCGACCGTGCTAACCACTAAGCCACCGTGCCCCCCTGTTACTAAACACCTTCCAGTTTATTTAATATACTCATCAAATACATCAAATGTATTATGCTTAAACTGTAGATGTAGAATATTAAATTAATAACATTATTCACATATCCCACAGTTAGAAATAAGAACAGTGTTACCTAGACAGGTCATAGAGGAGATATCGAGCTGATAGCCATCATAACAGTCACAGGTGTATCCTTCACCTACACGAACACAGCGGCCATTTTCACAGCCCTGCAGTATACCACACTCATCCTCTGGCAAGCCAGCGAATGACTCGTAGCGCCCTGAAAACACACACACACACACACACACACACACACACACACACACACACACACACACACATACACACACTTCTTAGGATGACTACGAAATGGGGCAGGGAAGAAGCTAACTTCAGATAACTATAAATCTGACTGGGCAGGAATTCAGAGACTCTGAATTGATGATAATTAAAACAACAACAATAACAATGCTTCCAGTAGCTAGTTATAGTTCAACATACATTTGACAGGGTCATCACTGATCTATTGTTACAAAACCTGAAAAATGGCCTTCAGTCTCACTCAAATTTTACAATATTTATATTTTTTCTTTTCATAAAAAATCACTATATTACTTAAACAAAACATAGATAAACCTTAAAGTACATTTAACTTAAAACTATTAAATAAAAAACTGATATGAAATCTGTCTGTGTACGTACTTTCATAGACTCGCTGTGGTCTTTCACTTCCTGGTCTTCTATCAGTGAAGGGTGGGAGAGGGGCGGGGTCTCTCCATGACTCCTCATCTTCATCACCTTCAGTGAGGAGGCCAGGACTAAATCGTGAGCCATAGAAGCGCTCGTTACGAGGATCTGGTGCAAATGGCGGAGCAGCAGCTGAGTCATAATCTTCCTCCTCATAGTAAGGCCTGGAGCTAGACCAACAATATTTTGTTGTTATTTTATACTTTCATATTATTTTCAGAAATTATTATTATTATTAATTCTTCTTCTTATTATTATTATTAGTAGTAGCAGCAGTAGTTAATGTCACTGCTTGCCTACCCGAGACCAGGAGGCACAAAAGGGGTATATGAGTCAGCCGGGCGTGTCCTCAATCCAGGTCTGCGTCCTGTCCCTACACTGTAGTAATCGTAATCAGACGTACGAGGTAGCTCTTGGTAAATGACCTCACCGTATGGTGTTCCATAACCCCCTCCTCCACCTGGCAGTGGGGCAAAACGCTCTGCATACCGAGGTGAATTTGGAGGAGGACCAAAAGTGGTGCACATTGCCTCATATTCCTCTGGAAAAATAAACAGAACACATCTGAATAGCCATCACACACTCACACACACACAAACACACAAATACACACACACACACACACACACACACACACACACACACACACACACACACACACACACAAACACACAGATTTGATTCTTAGGATCAGATACAATGAGAATTTATGCAAAAGATCTTGTGTGTGCTTACCCTCATCTCTGCGTGGACACAGAGCACACTGAAGCCCCCATGCTTCTCCGTATAAACAGCAACACTCTGTAAATGTCACTTGAATTCCTCGCAAGAGCCTCTGACACACCAGATCAGCTGTTACATGCTGCCAACAGAATGACAGATTCTCATCTATAGAGAAAGAGAGAGAATGAGAACAGACAGCATTAATACAGCAGTACAAAAAAAAGTTTTATTAGAAAACTTTTTTATAATAAAAAAAAGTCTAAAAACCCTATTGGAAGGTTAATATAAAAAACAAAAAATTACCTAATAATAAAGCATTTACAAATAATCATAAAGAATTTCATTTCAAAGAGTTAGGTCTTTAGATGTTGTGTGATGACAGCCAATAACTCCTGGTCTGTTTTTCTGCTTTGTAGCTGAGCATTAATGGTTTAAATCTGATGCAAGCAGCTACAGGAAGTAGGAGGAGGGAGCATAGCAATTGGGTAGTGTGGGAGAACTGGGTAAGGTTGAAAACAAGTCATGAAGTTGTGTTGTGAATTGGATGCAGGGGTTTAATGGTGCAGAGATGCAGACCTGCCAGAGGCAAGTTGTAGTAGTCCAGTCTCTAAATGATGACAGGGGACTGAACAAGCACCTTTGGCTTCACCCTCTAACAATCTGCCTGAAGGTTGGCCCTATTTGTGAATATGTGTACATATGAAGCCCTGGTGTTTCTCTCAGGGTGTGTTCCCAGCTAGCCCAGAGTATTCCAAAGATCCATATGACTTTGATCTGGATAAAGTGGTTACTGAAGATGAGTGAGCATATAAATAAAATTGATAGCTCTATCTAGAGCTGATCACAGTCTCTACAGTCCCTTTAGCAAGAAAGATCTTTTTAACTTTCTACAGCTATTTCTTACTAAATATCCATTGTTATTTGTGCATTGTTATTTGCATCATACTGAGAAAACATTTTATTTCACACATATTTTATTTCACACACACACACACACACACACACACACACACACACACACACACACACACACACACACACACACACACACACATTGCCAGTTCAAGTAGTTTCCCACAAAAAAGCCTAAAATTCTGCACAAACTGCATCACAAATTTGAAAACAAACAAACAAACAAACGTACAAACAAAAAACCCCTTGAAATATTTTTACCTGCAAAATTCACAAGATCGCCCTGGACAACGTAAATAATAAACTAATTTCCCCCTAATTACTTTAAGTATGTGTTAATATGTTACACTTGCGATACTCCCTAAACATAACCTAAAATATTCCTGACTTTTTTTTTCTGACGTTTTATACATTACACATAACTTTCTCAAAGGTAGTATTACTAAATGTGCTCATTCTTACAATATTCTCAATGTTTGCTAACAACAATAACAAACCTAATTGGTAATGTTTAAACCTAAACCTTTAAGCATTCCACCATTTCCAAACTTAACACTTTGGCAACCTCTGACAACTTCTGACAGATACAGTATGTCTTCAAATTAACTGGAATAGAAATCAGTTATGGAATAGAAATAGAATAGAACTGGAATAGAAATGAGGCACAGGGAACATAGATTTGATTGGATTGGTAAATATTGTTTTTAGCTTTTTTTGTTTTGTTCATATGGTGACATATAGTATAGATTTACAGTAAAATACATAATAATTGAATGTAAAAATATAAATGAATATCAATAGGTCTTACCAACAGTGAGGCCTGAATTGTTGACACACGAGCGCTGTGTGTCATCCAGCACTAGAGGCGGCTCACACGTGCAGTAATATGAACCAAGTGTATTCACACACACACCGCCTGGACACATATCCCCACTCTCACACTCATCATTATCTATAAACAGAGAGACACATATAATAGTCACATTCGTATTCTCTTTGGTAATGTACTTAAGAAAGCCCTACTAAAAATATCACATTGAATAAAACTGGACTAAGGTACTCCTTTTTGATGTTTTAGAATAAAAAAGTTTAGAAACTTCAGTTTATTTTTTATTTTTTAAAATTACAGTGGACTTTTAGACTTCATTGTCTTTTTTTTAAATGTCAGAGATTTGCTAGCTGGAATGTCAATACGTTGATGTCCTGTATCTAAGAATGAACCTCAAAACCATGAAAATGTTAATTGACAAATTGACAGAAAATAAAAACAGAAGAACAAAGCGAATAAACTGCCGTAAAACTGATTAGACCCACTAGTACAACCAGCGTGCAAGGTTAACATCCAGCGCATGGAAAATGCTCTGTGGGAGTGGATGGCTACCAACATTATATTACTCACCAGGGTAGGTTTCTGTTTTAAGAATTTTTTAAGAAAAGTGATTTATATAATGATCTACAGTCAGTAATCTCTAAAGTACCAGAATATATAGTACAGTGGCAATTAATATATTTATAAGTCACAACTTTATAGTCAGCCGTGAGGCTTATCTAGGTGCGCCGTAGCATACTGAAGGCGGGCCTTGTTGTGGCATGAGCACAGTAACCGCTTTCTCCTGGAAACTCAACCATGCAAGTCAACCAAGTATCTCCTTATTGTGATACTCGAAACAATAGCACCACTTTTTTCCAGAGCAGCCTGTATTACTCTGGAATTTTTTTGTGGGGTTTCTTTGTATCCTGAACAATTCTTTGAGCAGTAGTGGATGAAAACTTTCTTGGTCTACCTGACCGTGGCTTAGTATAAACAGAACCTCTTATTTTCCACCTATTAATCAGAGTTTGAACAGTACTGACTGGCATTTTCAAGTGTTGAGATATCTTTTTATTCCTTTTTCCTGCTGTATAAAGTTCAACTACCTTATCATGCAGGCCCATTGGCAGTTCTTTTGTCTTGCCCATGGTGCAGTATCCAGTACATCACCTCATGAGCTGGGAAACTCACTGACTATTTATGCACAGACACTAAAAAGCACTCCAGATCATGATGGAGCGTCCTCCACTATGCCGGGTAGAAAACATCTTCAGTGGGATGCCAGTATAAAGTTCAACTACCTTATCATGCAGGCCCATTGGCAGTTCTTTTGTCTTCCCCATGGTGCAGTATCCAGTACATCACCTCATGAGCTGGGAAACTCACTGACTATTTATGCACAGACACTAAAAAGCACTCCAGATCATGATGGAGCGTCCTCCACTATGCCGGGTAGAAAACATCTTCAGTGGCATGCCAGTATTGTTGGAAGCCATCAGGACCAACCAGGTTACATTATTTCTTGTCCCATTTTTGGTGATCCCTTGCGAATTCCACTAATTCTTGCAGGTTAGTAGTGTAGAAGGAGACAAGGCTTTCAAAGACATTTTTTAGACATTCTTTAATCCTTCTCGCAGATGCCGTCTTATGGTTATTGGACTGCAGTCAGCATCAGTAATGGCCTTAATTTGGGTCATAGATTCACAGACAGCCCATCGGATCCTCCGGCTAAGTGCAGGTGAAATTTTATTGGGTCTACCACTCGATTTTTTTTGTCCCATAACTCTCAGGATCTTTTAAGAAATTTAAAACGACTGTCTTACTGCGTCCAACCTCGGCAGCAATGGCATGTTGCGAGAGCCCTTGCTTGTGCAGCTCAACAATCCTGCCACATTCAAAAACAGAAAGCCTTTTTGCTTTTGCCATCCGGAGATCATAACTGTCTGAAGGACAATAAAATGAAAGACATATTTTTGCACAGATTTTAATTTAAAGGCTATGGTCTTAAACTTTTGTTCAGCTGATGACCAGCCTGTTTGAGTTCAAATGAAGTTTTCAATAAAATTGCCTACTCTGTATTTTGTGTCTCTTGCTCTTGTTTCTTATTTTGGCATTTTGGAGAAGTACTTACAACCTGGTTACGATCCACCAGTGCAACATGTGAATACTTAATAATAATATTATAAGTATTATAAATATTTTGCCAGGTCTTAAGATTTTGTTCAGGAGTGTATATAAATATTATTTCTTTCAGTGTTCACTTGACTGTATTATCTAGGAATGAAATCTCTGGAGATGAAAGTAAGCATTGTGGTACAAAGGAAAGTCAAACACAAATGAGTCATGCCTTACAATAATATATTACTCATACAATCTGGATCTCAAAGACTTTCACTGATGTTAAGTTAAGTTAGAATGGGTCAGAAAGTATATGGTACATCATATAAAGACAGGAAATAATATCAGTGTGTGCCATAAGTACAGATTCTTACCTATACACTCCAATAAGTTCATGTCGTAGTAGTAGCCACTGGGGCAGTAACACGAGTAACCAGGGATGTTGTTTACACACACACCACCTTTACACACATCGGGGTCGAAGAGTTTACACTCGTCCACGTCTGCAATGATGCCACAACACACCAATCAGCAACAACAAGCACAACAATGCAAACACATATACACAGGGCTTTGTGTTGGAAGAGTTACTATTTACAATATAAAGTGTGTGTGTGTTACCCCTATAGCCAAAGGCCCCCACTGCAGAAGTCACATATCCACGTCCGTTCGGACACATTGCTTGGAATTCAGCTGAGGAAAATATCAAACAGGTGTGTACACACGCTTACTTGCCAGTTTATCAGGTAAACTTACAACATAGGTCACTTTGTAAGGCTACAGTTAAAGACTGTAGTCAAGTAATAATGTGTGTTGTGCTAGTCCAAGTGTATTCATATATACAGTCCATGTGTACAGTGAGGAGAATAAGTATACACACACTGCATACATAATATCCATTTCAAATGTTCAAATGTACACACATAATCTTTTTTAAATTTGAATATAAATGATAAATTCATAAACATAATCAATGATGTGTTTTAAAAAAATTGATAAGGAAAAAAGTATTCAGACGACACAAATGCAAATTAGTACTTGTATGCAAAGTGACTATACTTTAATTATCTTTTTGCAGGTTTGTTGTTTCATTTTGGAAAATTCCTCTTGACAAACCATTTTCATTTCCCAAGTGTAACAAGATTTCCTCTGATGAACTTGTGATGTCAAAATCATACAACACTGTATGCGTAACAACACTGCACTATTAGAGACATCAGTTTTAATAGGAATCCTCAGATTTTTTTTTTCATTTTTCATTTCATTTTTACTTACCAAAATGAAAACTAAGACAAATATACTATATGCCAAGAGCGTGATTTGAACCGAGGACAAGATATTTTCAGGACATGCATCTAGGACCTGTTTAGATTTTAACCCTCTTATTACAGTATGTTGCAGGTCAAATTGACCTACAAGTTTTTAAAAAATTAAACAAATAGTTAAACGTATTTTTTCCGCTTAAAACTTCCTCAACATGTAAAATAAAATTGGTGAACATCACATACTGTATTTGCAACCCTCCCTACAGTCGTAGGGTTAGAGTACTGTAGGGGTAAATGTCATATACTGTAGGACTTTTTTATTTGCAGCTGTGAGACATATTTAAGTCTCACACTCTCCTATATTGTCTTGACATCATCTATAAGGTGCAAAAATGCAGTTTTGTTATGACCTTTGATAGGAACAACATAACCTGTAACAATTTGTTCACAAACTACCACCTGGGTCAGGAGCTTCTAAAGAGAAAGTCCATGTTTGTCTTCACATACTGTTCAGAACAGCCAGTAACAACAATGATGTCTTACTGACCCAACAAGGGAAAAACTTTATTCTCATGAGCACTTTGCACAAAAATGCTGAAAGCAGCACATGCGAGAACCAGAAACTGAGGTTTGTTGGACGAAGATGTTTCCTACTGTAAATGCAACGTGTCAAAGCGGTACAAGAGGCACATCTTCTCTAAGGACCAAGGACCCAGCTGCTGTACAGTGAGGGATCCAGGACAGGATGTAGGAAGATTGTGAATTTTTTTTACTTTCATTATCATTTTTCTGAGAGTGTTTTAATGTGCTGTCACAGATGTTTAAGGTCTTTTCTATGGCTTTGCTATGGTGTCATATAATATTGAGCTTCAGGAAGCTCCTTTACATTAATCCTTTACTAGGAAATATTTCCAAATAATGTTAACATCTTTTGCAAAGCGGAGGCAGGAATGAAACCCCCAACTTTTTAGTTAATCTTTAATAACAAATGCTAATGAAATAATACTTGGCTTCAACACTTTCCATTAGATTTGACTTGTCATGACTAGATTTGGTGAATTTTATTTTATTGGTAATACCTCTCATCGTGTGTGAGTCCTTGGTAAAAGAGCTGTGCATTTCATGAAAAAAAAGATTAGTAATTTACCTGCTGTGTTTACATTCATTACAAAAATTATCCATATAAATCTAGGGTGTGTTTCACTTTATGAAATCACTTTACATGACTGTCACTGGCTACATGTATCATCAGTCTGGGCTGGAAAGTAATCCACCACAGCATATGATATTTGTATTTTTCTTACAATTCTTAAAGGTGCTGTTATGCTTGTGTCCAAAATAATCGACTTTAAAACCTGTGCATTTATCCCAGCCACCCCTGATTATAATCACACTTGTGTTTGTGTGTTTGCTTACATGTTCCAGCTTGTGGGCAGAAAGTGTAATGGCACTTGAGTCCCCAGGCTCGTCCCACAGTGCAGCAGCACTCCTGTACAGTCGTATTAGAAGAAAGGACTGCACACTGGTCCCTCTCATCCACGTTAAAATAACACTCTATCCGCTCTCCTGGCTGGGGTAGGTGTGATAATGACTCTGACCCTGACCCTGACCGTGAAACACACACACACCCACACACACACACACACACAAAGAGATCAGATACATACATTAGTGTCCTTAGGTGAGTTTCTGATCTTACACCTGAATAAAATTAACCTGGTATACTTTTGCACAGAATCTATATATACACACACATATCAGACATTTCAAAATCTCATATCTATATTTATTTTTATTCACTTACTATTCGTATTATCATGCTGCTGTGACTGCTCCATTACGGATGACAACAATTATAATGAATTCAATATTCAGTTCAGAGGAAGTGCTCTGTATTGAGTTGCTACAGTACGACACTCTAATAATAAGGGCTAATGTGTATAATAAAATGCCACTGAATGTAGAACTAGTTCTTGTATACTGTATGTAATAGTAAAGTAACGTTTATTGCATTTAACCTCAAGTGCCTTCTCATTGTTTGTTAAAGATGAATACACCTATCAGCCATAATATTAAAACCAGGGGGAAGTGAAATTAATATATAATGGCACATGTCAAGGCATGGGATATATTAGTCCGCAAGTGAGTTCTTAATGTTGATGTGTTGGAAGCAGGAAAAATGGGCAAGCGTAAGGATCTGAGTGACTTTGACAAGGGCCGAGTTGTGATGGCATGATGGCTGTGTTAGATGAAAGCAGGTCTTATGAAGCCTGGTATGCATTGGTTACTACATACCAAAAGTGGCACAAGGAAGTACAACTGGTGAACTGGTGACAGGGTCGTGGTAAGTGAAAATGGAAATGACAGATCCCACAGAAGAACTACTCTAGCACAAATTGATGAAGGTTAATGCTGTCTATGACAGAAAGGTGTCTGGCTGGATAGCAGCAGACTGGATCAGAGTGCCCTTACTGACCCCATGTGGATGTTATTTTAACACATACCACCTACTTAAACATTACCATGTACAATGTGAATGCAACGGTAATGGCATTGGTAGAGAATTAAAGGTGTTGTTGTGGCCTTCAAATTCTTAAGATCTCACTTCAATCAAGCATCTGTGGGATGTGCTAGACAAACATATTAAACCATTTAAGACCCCACTCACAATTTACAGGACATAAATGACCTGATATTAAGATCATTTTGATACTGTTGTGCGAGATATCAAAGCCCAGCTTCATGCAAGGAGTGCGTATTGGAGTTGTTTTGGCAGCATAAAGGAGACCTACATAATTGAAACAGCTGCTTTTAATGTTATGGCTGATCAGTGTTTATTTTTTAAATAAACAGAAGTCGAATAGCCGGTAGCCTTCAGTGTGGAGCAATAACGTACAGACCCTGTACAGATGGCCAGTCTTTCTGTAGATATATGATTTATTCCAGACCTTGGTTATTTGTGGGCTCTTTAATCAAGGCTCATTGGGTTACTGATCATAAGGCCGGGGTTTAAGCCATGGCACTGCAAAGCTGCAACTGCTGGGCAAGGCCCTTAAATCTCTCTTCTCAAGGGGTACAATAACATGTCTGACACTGCACTTCCTAACAAGCTGGGATATGTGAAGAACAGAATTTCATTCTACTGTAATGTACTGTATATGTGAAAATAATGGCTTCTTGGCTGTATTTCTTGAAGTGGCTGTATTTTTAGTAATTTACACTAGGGGGTGGTAATGTATTATTGTACCCTTTTTGTGTGCATGAAAGAGAGTGTGTGTATGTCGGGGTGAGTGTGTGTTACCTGCGGTTACACACTGTCTTGTAAGTGGGTCAAATTCTTCCTGCCGCTTCTCACATTCACACATGAATGAACCTTCAACATTCCAACAGCGTGCCGCTCCGCACACACCCACCATCACTGCACACTCATTAATGTCTGCACAAACACATACATACACAGAAATAATTCACCTACTCTATAACACTACATCTATTCACATGAACATTATTGTATTACATTACTCCTTATAGTATGCAACAATCATAAATAATGGTTTTAAAAAGGCATATATGGGCACAAATGAGTGTATGTGTGTGACCTACCCACACAGGACCGCCCGTCTGGAGTTGTCTCATACCCCTGGTCACAGATACACTGATATGTTCCAATCAGGTTCCTACAGAACATGTGCTGGCCACACACACTCTCGTTCGCACACTCGTTAATGTCTGAGAGACAGAGAAAGGGCCGGTGTGACCAAATTCCACCCAAACAATAGCACATTCTGTAATTCTGCGGTGTGCATGTGTGTGTGAGTGTGTGTGGGTCTGTGTGTGTGTGTGTGAATGTGTGTGTTCGCTATCTTACCCACACACTCTCCTGTAGCCGTGAGGCTGTATCCAGGTTCACAGGTGATGAAGCAGCGAAACGAGCCGATGGTATTCTCACAGCGCTGAGAACCACACACACTCCCACCAGAGTCCACACATTCATCCACATCTGAAACACACACACACACACACAATGGGCAATCTTTAGGTAAGGTTGTGTTTAAATGTTTGCAAAAGTCAGAGGTTTTCTTTGGTGTACACGACACATCTGATTTGTATTTGGTTATATCCACAAAACTCCATAAAGATGTAATTTTTGTCTGCTAAATTACAGAAAAGGTAAACTAGATGTGAATGAAGAGAGGTTAAAATAATTCGATTTGACATGGAAATGGAAAAAATATATATATAGTATAGTGTACAAGTATATCTATCGAACTCAGAGAGACACAGAGAAACTGCTATGTTTTTTTCTTTCTATCTTTCTTTTGTTCTTTCTTTCTTCTTTTAAATCAAATCAACCTGTTTCAGCAACTGTGGCCAATGTCTGGCAGCAGAAGGACGTGTCCACTAGATGCAAACGGAATATGCAGCACCTTGCAGCATGAGACATAACATCAGTCACTTACTAACTGCTGCTTCTGACAATTCAGCACAGCAGTAAAAAAAACGATACAACCGACATATCCTGAGCCATTAAAACCAACCCTACTTTATTACAGTGCCATTTCTACTTAATTGAGTGACCAATTTGTATTTGTTTCATCTGTATCAGGTCTTCCAGAATACACTCTGTCTATGTTTGCAATCCAGAGACACACAACGACACAGACTTTCATTCACACTGATGGGACTCGTAAATGCAAAATAAAAGTAAATGCTCTGCCCCTGACTATTACAAAGTCTTCTATTACTGTGTTTGTTTTGCCACACGGCTATGTTTTGTCTCTGCCTTATTTATGTTGTTTTGTTGTGCTTTGCCTGACCCTTGTCTGTCTTTGATCTTGCACTTCATTTTGTCTGCCTGACTATGGGTTAATAAACTAAGCTCACCTGCTTCTGAATCTGTCTCACCTCACATTTTGTGACAATATAAAAGTGCAGAAATCCATGCAAATGATACTGTCTGAAGTCATTCGAGTCGACATTAATCCATCTTATTATGTGAAAATTTAATTCAGGAGCACAAACATTTTTCCAGAAATAACAAGATTTTTATGAACGCCAAATTTCTATTGTAAATACTCAAACAATTTACTAATAAACATGTCTGTATCAGTAAATGAGTGTGCAGATCAAGGTTACACTGTTTTACACTATATTTTCTGTCACTGCATCCTATCCATAATATGCATCATTTTCAAGGAAGACTCTAATAGTTAAGAGGCTTTAGGTTACAGATCAGAAGGTTGGGGTTCAACCATCCAGCTGCCACTGTTGGGCCGTTGAGCAAGGCCCTTAACCCTTGCTGCTCCGGGGCTGCAGTATCATAGCTGACCTTGAGCTGACCAAAGCTTCCTTAACAAGCTGGGATTCGTGAAGAAAAAAATTCACTGTGCTGTTTTGTATACAGTATTTTACAAATAAAAATTTTCTTCTAAACAGAGTTCATTACAGCAGTGATGTTCCTGAGTTAAACAGCAAGCTACTCTCTTTTAACTGTATAAGAAACTTAAAACTTAATGAGTTCAAATAAATAGAGTGGTGTAATAATAAATGGTGTGCTAATTACTGTTCAAATGACTTTTAAAATATCCAGCATATAATAAGTAAGCAAATATTTCAAGCACACAGAAACACACACTAGTGGCAGTCATGTGATTGGCCACAACTGTAAATGGACACAGTGGAGAGACCACTATCCAGTAAAGTGTGTGTGTGTGTGTGTGTGTGTGTGTGTGTGTGTGTGTGTGTGTGTGTGTGTGTGTGTGTGTGAGACAGAGAGAGAGAGAGAGAGACCCAAGCAGGCTGTTTTTTCCGGATTCGCAGTGAAACCAGATTTGCAGTCACATGTAAATGAGCCATCAGTGTTTTTGCAGCGTCCGTCCTCACAGACTCCATCCCGGGTACACTCATCCACATCTGCACACACACACACACAATATTTTTGCTCCAATTTTTGTTAAAGTTTTGCTATCAGAACTTATACAGTAATACATACCATGCATTACAAAGATGTGTTAAGTATGAACTACATTAAATATTATGGCCATATATGTCCCACCCTGTATATACAAGAACAGTACATGAAACACTGGGATTATTTCTAGTTAAAAATGTGAGAAATTATGTTAATTAGATGTGATAATATCAGTACATGCCTAGGCATAGCATTAAACACATATTGAACACGTACCAAGACAGAGAGTTCCATTGGCACTTGTGTAGTAACCCTGAGAGCACACACACATGTATGAACCATCTGTATTCACACACTCTCCTTTAGGGAAGCAGAACTCGTCCTCCAAACATTCGTTAATGTCTGTTAAAACCAATAAAAAAAAATAGCCAAGATGCAGTGACAGAATCAGCGTCAAGTGTTAGAGGGATTAAGATCATGACTGTAGCAGTAAAGCATCAGGGTAAAACAAAGAGTTGAATTATGGCTGTGTTAATGAGACAAAACACCAAATTAGATTTAGACAGTCAATAAATTCAAGCTCTGCAAATTCAGACAATGTCATATCTCTGACCTCGGCACTGGCGTCCAGGTCCTGCAGCACGGAAACCGGGCAAACATTCGCACCTGTATGATCCGTCTGTATTCACACACTTACTCATAGCCCCACATATTCCAGAGCTCTTACATTCGTCAACATCTAAAACAGAGTTAGAGAAATAGACCATTAACACATATGTACATTTATTTGCATTTATTTGTATGGCTAATGAAATGAGAATAATGCATTCATGCCGTTGATGGATTCATGCACCTTTAGTCTTAAAGGCTTGGAGCAAACTACTAGATGTGAATCCATTGAGTGAATCTGTACTCATGTTTAATGTATGTGAATGAAAGAGGGCTTTAGCTGAGTTGTCAAACTATGGGAATAATAGCTGTGGTCAAGCTGTGGTATAATAACTTAAAAATAAATAACATAAAAAAACTTACATGCATTTACAATTTGCTCTTAAAATGCTCTTAAAATGTTGTTATCATTTTGTGTGTTCTCACCAGTGCAGGTATTTCCCTGCAGTTTGAATCCAGAGCGACACACACACATGTAGCTTCCAGGAGTGTTCTCACACCGGCCGTTAGAGCATGGGGAAGGAGTGTGACTGCATTCATCCACATCTGCACACACAAACATACACACCTCATTTCCTCAAACACACAAACATACACAGTCTCATTTACTGTACCTCATTATGCTGGGACTTGAAAGACATCAGAATCAGAATCAGGTTTATTGGCCAAGTGTGTTGACAAACACAAGGAATTTGTTTGCAGCTGTTTGTGACTCTCAAAAGTACAGACATAAATAACACTATACTATACAAGATAATACAGACTATACAGATGTGATACAATAGACATTATGAGTATTAAATATGAATACAGAATATATGACTGATCATTTATGTACATAAAATGTGAGAAGTGCATGGAAGTGCAAATAACAGTATTGTGCAATATTACACATATATAACAACTATACTATAAACTATGAAATGTAGTACATGGATTTCATGCATCAGTCTGATTTATCAAAGCATGCTTAAAGCAAGTACTAAATTTGAGTGTTAATGTGCCTGAATGCACAAGAAAATTGGTAATCGCACATGTCACACATATCACATAGTCGCTGTACTATGAAATCACCAGTAGGAATTCTTACTACTGATTGCCAAAGTAATAACGTTTATCACTGGACATTTGAGAATATTTGACATTTGACATAATTTGACAACAAGTGCATGCAAGATGAAGAAGAAGCAGTGTGCGATCTTCCCACACTTCTACTTCTGTTACAGATCACACGCGCTCTATCGTCTTTACTCCCACTGACCTTTGGTGCATCAAGTCACTCTATATTTGGATAAATTTGGCTAAACATTTTATGCTTTATTGCATTGCTGAGGTTGCTGTCGCTTATGTCGCCGGAAGCTGCTAGGATCTCCTTGAAATATGAACAGTCTCTAGGTTGCTTTATCGCTATGAGACATTGTATGTTACAATTTTTTTATATTCTATTGTATGCTTAGAGAGTGACAGCAAGCTTGTAACTAACTAAGCTAATAAATGTGTATCACATTGCTAACTGTATATTTCTTCAAATAGCTGGAAAATGTAATAATTGTAGTCAGATTTTTAGTTACCTTGACACTGGCCATTAATGACCTCAAAGCCTGGACTGCACGAAACACACTTGAAAGAGCCAACCGAATTCACACACTTTTGTCCTGGACACTGAAGCTCGTTCTTACATTCGTCCACATCTAAGCATGCAGAAAATATAATAATAATAATAATAATAATAATAATAATAATAACTAGATTTGTAAAGTTCGTCGCAACAAATTTTGATGTTGGCTTTGACGGTGCAAGTATTCGCAAAGGCCGGTGCTTTTTGGAGGCGAGTGGACATTAGGGTCAGTGTTACTTTTGGAGGCAAGTGGACAGAAAGATAGGGTGCCAAAACATTTGGAGGCAAGTGGAGACGAGCATGTGATGTCATTCGAATACTCCTGAGGCAGTTCCCCTCATTGTTCTGAGTGTTTTGATATATCACATGCCCATGTTGTGTAAAAATTTTTATTTTGCATATATTGGGGCGGGGCTGAGGCACAACCGAAAGGCCAGTCGGTACACCAATTTAAAACTTTGTTCAGAGTATCACCCTAAAGGAGCTGGCCGAGTTTGGTGTAGATCGTTTCAAAGCTTGCCGAGTTATAAACCTCCAAAATTTATAATGGGAGTCTATGGGAAAAAAGGCCAATTTGAGACCCGGTACCGGAAGTACCGGTACTCGGATCGCTTAGTAACGTAATAGCAACAAACTGCAGACCAGGGTCTACAACATATCCGAATTTGGTGCATGTGGCTAGCCCTAGGCCGCATTAAATTTTATAAATTCTTGTCTAAGCTTAAATAGGAAAACAGAATGTTGGCTTCTACAAAGCCAACATAATAAGCTTATAAAGGAAAACAGAATGTTGGCTTCTACAAAGCCAACATAATAATAATAATAATAATAATAATAATAATAATAATAATAATAATAATAATAATAAGTTTATAAAGGAAAACAGAATGTTGGCTTCTACAAAGCCAACATAATAAAAAGATTATAACGGAAATCAGAATGTTGGCTTCTACAAAGCCAACATAATAATAACTAGATTTGTAAAGTTCGTCGCGACAAACTTTGATGTTGGCTTTGACGGTGCAAGTATTCGCAAAGGCCGGTGCTTTTTGGAGGCGAGTGGACATAAGGGTCAGTGTTACTTTTGGAGGCAAGTGGACAGAAAGATTGTGAAAGCTACTGGACCGCTAGGGTGCCAATACTTTTGGAGGCGAGCGGACATGAGCATGTGACGTAAGCAGAATACACGTGAGGCAGTTCCCCTCATTGTGCTGAGTGTTTTGATATTTCACATGTCCATATTGTGCAAATTTTTTTATTTTCACGTGACGTCAAGTGACATCACAGCCATTCCTGAATAATCACAAATAAGGTTATACAAATAATAGAAATATCTTGTACTAAAGAGACATATGATGATTACCTATACAGGCATTCGATTCCAGTCTGTATCCAGGTTGACACACACATTGGAAACTTCCGGGGGTATTTTCACAGCGTCCATTACCACAGAGACGTGTGTTTTGAGCACACTCATCCACATCTGACACAAAAAACAACATCAGCATACAAGACAACATGCTTTACACCTTGCCTTATATATAGATGTATATTACATAGTGTTTAGTCTATCATATTCTTCTTGCAATACTTATAGGAAAGATACTCTGAAAGTAGGCAACATTTTTGTGAGGTTTGATGGAGACAGGTTAAGAACGGAAACCTTAAGGTAAAACTGATTAGTCATTATCATAAATTTAATCATCATGGATAATATTTCTTTAAACCTCTACTATAGTTTACCTACTTTAAGTTCTCACACACCACCCTGTTGGTGCACTCATAGCTGCCTACATCTGATGAAAAAATTATGCTTGCCAAAAAGATACACACTACACCTACACCTCACACTGTACCACACTATCTCTGACCCTCTAGTGCTGCTTGACCGGTCCGACCATCTCTTAGGGTATGCATCAAGACTCAGTTTTGGTGACTTGGTGGTGGAATGAACTTCCTCTAGATATCTAAACAGTCACTGGCTGTCTTTAATAACATCTAATGACCTACCTCTTTCTGAAGCACATATATTAGTACTTAAAATGTGTTTATGCCTTCTATGATTCAAACTATGCTTTCTTCAGTGTTATTAGACTGATATTACTAGAGAACCAGTATGAGGATGTTTGTTTTGGTGGATAATTATGTAAGTCACTCTGGTTCAGGGTGCCATTGAATGATTGATTTTGCAGTTGATCAGATTCAAGCACTAGCCCTGTTGACAGGTAGCAACATTCAGGACATGGACTGCCAAGCTAGTATTAGCTTGCTAATTCGCTAAGGTAGTTAATTAAATCTGCTCAGAGTTAATTAACTATCGTAAGTTAATAAACATCACACGCAGAATGTGTCGGACGTGATAAATGTGATATGATAAACCTTGACAAAAATGCTGTTGCTGACCTGTGCATTGTCCATTATGAAAGCTGAATCCAGCGCCACATGATCTGCACCGGTATGAACCTGGAGTGTTGACACACACCTGACCACGACACTGCAGGTGGTTCTCGCACTCATTTATATCTAACACAAACACACAGACAAACACACACAAAAAGAAATATCTAGGCATCTCTCTCTCTCTCTCTCTCTCTTTGAATGTTTGTGAATGAATATTTCACCTGTGCATTTGTTGTCTTGAAGCTTGTACCCTGTATGACACACACATTTGTAGCTGCCAGGTGTGTTCTCACAGCGCCCATTGGCACATGTGGCAGGAACCTGACGACACTCATCGATATCTAATAGAACAGATCATATGAATATTATATAAATGCTATAAAGCCGAAAGAAGAAGAAGAAGAAAAAGAATAGAAGAATGAAGAAATTTAGAGATAAATATATTTACCTGTGCATCTTCTGTTGGTTAATTCAAACCCGGGTTCACAAGACACACATCTATATGAACCCAGTGTATTAATACATCCCTGACCAGGGCACTGCAGAGAGTCCTCACATTCATTCACATCTGAAACACACAGATGCATGTACTGTATGTATACCACTGGAGACCATTTGATGTTTCAGGACCAATCAAAGTTCTTTAAAATGAATTAAGAGATCAAATCCATTAATATTTGTTTAGCAAATCTGAATTTCCAAGGACACAACAAAACCAAGCATTTCACCACTGGGGCACTTTATGTTAGCATCATTTAGCTAGTGTTGTTCTTATGAACATTACATTTTTAAACTCCTTCAAATATGTGATAAATATATGTAGCAACTTCAATAATTAAAGCTAAACATTTAAAGATAAAGGTTTTTTAGATAGATAGATAGACAGATAGTTAAATAGATAGATAACTTTTCTTTTTTAAAACATGGCTTCAAAACTACACTGATTTCATATTACCATATACTTCCTGTGTTAAGTCAAAAATGTCAGCTTTTATTTAGGATATTGATGGTACTCAGTCAGTTTTGAGGGACTCCTTGTTCAGACATACCTTTTCCAGTTCAGAACTTTCTATGGGATTCAGGCCAGGGTTTTGTGATGGCCACATCAATACTTTAATTGTTGCTGTCTTTAAGCGATACAACTTTGGAGGTATGTGTAAGATCATTGTTCTAACTTTCCGGCTGATATTTTGTGGTGTTATTTCTGTATTTCTAGACAATCCACTGGCCATAAATTTTCTGTTCTGTCTCGATTCCTGTAAAACACCTCCACAACATGATGCTACCACCCCCATGCTTCACAGTTGGGATGTTGTTTATCGGATTAAATGCCTCACCATTTTTCGTCTCTGCATAGGGCTGAGTATTATTTTTATTTCATCTGCATACAAGAGAGCACTCCTTCAAAATGCTAATCACCCCTGAAAACTTCACCCTGGCTTCTTTATTCCAGTCACAGAGTAGCAGAATCTCTTAATAGTAGGTGCATGCATTGTTATCTGATGCCTCAAACTCCTTTATTCGTTCTTTTGTTCATGTGTTAGTGTTTAGTTGTACCTTTTGAACTTTTGAAAAGTTCATACATGTCTGGAGGTTAATTTGTGACTTAATTTGTGTAATGGATGTTGACAGTTATTTGGATGAGATGCTTAAATTTCCCCATGGTAACAAGGACAAAATGGCACTGACTCTATCTTATGACAATTGGCCAATCAGAAGCTTCTAAAAGTCTAATGTTCCAGAGTCTTTAGAGAGACACTCAACATCTTATGCACCAGAATTCTGATATAAAAGCTGAAATAAAACCTACAATAAAGTCTCCAATCTATTAACTAAAAATGACTTAAAGTAAATGCCTTAAATGATTTGCCAAAGAGAAACGTATTCTATCATAAAATGTGATATATATTACGATACACAAATAAAGAGCCATATAAAGCCAGTTAATATAACAATTCAGAATAAAATTTAAGACAGACTGTGCTGTACCTGTGCAGATGTTACCCTGTAGCTTAAAACCTTTATTACACACACATCTGTAGCTGCCAGGTGTGTTCTCACAGCGGCCACTAGAGCAAAGAGATGGACTCTGACGACATTCATCAATATCTGTGTGACATGAGAAAATAAGCAATAAGGCTAATGTCAAAAAAGCAATGAATTGTTAAGAGGATGGCAGAAAAAAGAAAATACATGTGAATAGCAAGGTTGAAACCAGGCAGATTTGTACTGGCTGTTACTATGCAAGATGGCCACAGAACATATTCTGCTGTCATTTAGTGTGTTGCTGCAGAATACCTGCAGAATTTAACATGTAAATGTAGTACAATACCAGCATAAACAGTATACTTGAACTTGAAGTATATGTGCACCTTAACACTACTTATGAGTCATTGTATGAAAAGACTTAAAAAATTAAAGTCTTAATTTATTAACGGGTTAATGGGTTATTGTTGTTCTAAACCCAGGGTTTAATAAACTTAATAAAAATGGCTCGGTAGTGTCAGGCAGCAAAACATGAAACAAGATAAGCCAGGAGTTCATTTACCCAGAGTTTACAATGACCCAGAGTTAACTATCTCAAGTGTGAAAGCCATAATGAGAAACCAGAGGCTATAAGATCCATTAACATTGTACCTCTAGTACAAAACTATTCATGTCAACTTTGGACAGCAAACTTGACTGATGAACAATTTGGAGACAAATATGTACATGTGCATTTTTTCATTTGTGGTTAAAAGTTTCCTTTAAATGAATAACACATGTTGATTTAACACACCTGTGCACTGGCCATTAAGGAGACCAAATCCAGGTTTGCAGGACACACAATTGTAGGAACCTTGAGTGTTTACGCACTCCTTTCCTGGACAGCGGAGTGAGTCATCACACTCATCAATGTCTGAAACACACAGATCTTGCAAATTACCTGAACTCTTATAAGTTATACATTATAAGTTGCACATCTTTATATGCTCATATGTGTCATTTTTGTTCAATAGAAACAGGTGGCATTAGATACTGACTGAGATTCAGTTGGAGTAAGAATTAAAGTAGCAGAGATGCAGGATGTGAGTTTACCTATGCAGGTGTTGTTTTGCAGTTTGTATCCTGTCCTGCACACACACCTGAAGCTGCCGTGTGTGTTCTCACAGCGCCCATTTACACAAGGGTTAGGGATCAGACGACACTCATCAATATCTGTAATATATAAAAAATATGATTGAATATCATTTTAGAATTCTGTCATGGAATATGTTGTGTAATTAAGTAATTTAAAAAGTAGATAATTAATAAGTGCATCTCTGTAAAGTGAACGTGGCCACAATTTGAATAATAAGCTTAACAAGCACTCAACTGTGAATTCTTGTAGGTCATCATTTTATCCTTACAAATTTCCAATCTTACTTTCTTCTACATAGAGCAATAGGGTTATTTATTTAGCTCAACGAACGCTTTTTGCCAAAAAAATAAATAAATAAATTTGCTTGTATTTACATTATTTTGCTGTATTTTGTAATTGTCTTTTACTTTGCTTAATTTTTTAATTCAATATATAATTCATGCTATATATTGCTTTTTTTGCATGATTATAATTACTATTATTACAACAATAAATTACTAAACAAATTAATAATGAATGAACCTGCTACAAAAACTCCTGTAGGATTCTATCTAGAAGATATCTATCTAGAATTTTTTATGGTTTGCATATATGGAGCACTCAATATAGCTCTTTAACATTGTATATAGAACCTTTTGTTCGAAGGGTGAATAGGTCTGAAAACTGAGGTATGCAATTTTGGTATCCTCACTCTGCACACTTAACCCAACTCTGAATATGACTTACAGAAAAAATGTTGGCAGAGAAAGATTTAGATGAATTGTTAAAAAAAAAAGTTGGCAAGAAACTTAGTTTATCTGACGTCAATAAAAGACGGTATCAGCACACCCATGATAACTTTTCAATTCATAAGGCATATTGCAAACAATGTTAGACAGAGACGAAAGTGCTGTTAACTAACACATACGGTACTGACCTGTGCAAAGGTTTTTTTGGGAATTAGTCTGGTAACCTGAAGGACACACACACTGAAAACTTCCCAGTGTGTTCTCACAGTGACCACTCAAACACGGCCTTGGAGACAACAAACATTCATTTATATCTGTGAAAACACAAACAGATACATTTCCATTCATTTTGCTTATGAATGTAATAATAACACTGAAACTTTCAACATGTGGAATACTTTTTAGTTCAACTCAATTGAAGTCATCATTTGTATTGCACTTTTAACAATAGACATCGAACCAATTGGGTTTACAGGAATATCTAAATTCAGCCTACACACACACACACACACACACACACACACACACACACACACACACACACACACACACACACACACACACACATACACACACACAGCCAGACAGCTTTCTGTTCTCTCTTTTATCTTTTTGTGTTGTTTAAATTTTTATCAAACAAAGTATGCTTGGTCTATCTACATTTAGATTATTTGATTAATGTCTGCTAGAGATGTGCATAGGACTGATTTTTTTAAGATGATCACACTGCAAAGAGCACTATTGCCATCAGGCTACTAATCCCTGAGGACATAAGGAAGCCATTCAGAGGATAACATATGTCCAGTATTACAACATTTAATGTTTTGCTCTTTAAACATAAAGCTACTTGTCATTAGCAAGCATGAGTTTCCTTAATGCTGTGTAGATCCCTCCGTCTGTCAGTGTTACCTCTATGTATCTACTATAATCATGCCAAATTCTCTCCCACACTTTGCCCACTTTCGCACAATATGTCAAATGCCAAACTCAATCAAATAAGTTAATAAAGTAAAGAAATAAAGTGTAATTAAATAATATGTAAGGTACTATGTGAAACATGGTGTTTTAGCTTCCTCAGATCCATCTGATTTGTAATTTGTAAATTTTGTGTCTCTGTCTCTGATTTCAAACTCTTAACACAAGATCAACACAAAAAAAATAAATATAAACAGCTTGGTTTATTTGCAGACTGAAACTGTATGGAAAATATGTAGTTTGGTATTTAAAAAAGTTTCAAACTTTATATTAAATATGTATAATAAGCAGTTTGGAAGTGGTTATAATTAAGCCATAAATAAAATGATGGTTTAAAAATGAACAGTAAGATATAAAAAGTAAAATTTCCAGCAATATGCAATGTAGTACAAAAATCAATAGACATGCCCATTGTCTCCAATGTCCACATAGTTCCACAGCCTTGTAATAGACTCACTGTCGAGTCAAATAGGCAACTTGCACCTTTCTTTGTTATAGCAAAGCTACAATTATCTTCTGGTGACTATTGCCAATGATCCTCTCAATTTTGTCTATCATCTACATCTTTTCCACCTCCGCATTCAGAGTTTCTAGTTTGCAAGTTAGAAAGATGCCTATTTTATATTAAATAATAAATAAATATATAACAATAAAATAATTACAAAATGATTGTGATGTACACTTGAAACATTTGATATTTAATTGACGATTCAGTTGACAGGTACCACAAAGATGAGGTACTAGAAAAGAAAGCATCAAAATGTTTTGTTACTGTAGTCAATATAATAGCAAACTGTTGACTATTAGGCTGATTAATGGTTACATGGTTATTGTAGGCGGCTCGGCTCAAATTATACCTAACATTTGGGACATAGACTTCATGGACAAAAGAACAGCTGAGGAGGTTTAAAGGTTTGGATCCCATGACCTTCAGGGTCAAAAGGTTATCGAGCCAGCAAAAATAAAACTCTAAAGGTGATTATGTGGACGGTAAATACAAAGCTTCTTGAAAACAAAAGCAAATTGTTTGCTGAGGCCAATGTCTGAAAGCATGACCGAAGTCTTCAGACCCTTCTAAATGAACTCTGACCTTTAAGAGCTTTAAAAGGTCCATGGGAAAATGTAGTAAAGCCATAAAGAATGTAAAATGGTCAAATGCAGAGATTTGGTAATTCATGAGAAAAACAAAAATCTCTCCATAGACAAATGCTGAATTTTAGTTTAGGATATTGTGTTCCGATGAAAACATACAGAGACCTCAGTCATCACAAACAAATCCAGAATTATTATTCAGATGTTCTATTAGATGTATTAGGAATCCATTATTTAGTGCCAAGACAGATCCAGTGTTTAAAATGTAATCTACTTGTTCTGGTATACTGAAATAAATGAAGTGCATACAGAATATCCCATACTGCAACAGCACTATCTGTATCTGTTTATCAGTGCTGGCAGCATGGTGTGTCCATTTTTTTTTAAGATATCAGGGTCATGCAGTTACCCATTCTGATTATAATTGAAAGTAACAAACCTCCCAAAAAACAAACCTTTTTTGTTGTATGCCATGGAATCCCAGTTAAGAGACATTATCTGTTCATTCCAACTAACGTTTGCATTTGGTTACTTGTTCATCAGATGAACTTCCACTTATGTCTTCATTGAACATAATTTACAAAGTAAGTTGCTGCATGAATTCTATAATTAATAATAATAATAATAATAATAATAATAATAATAATAATAATAATAATAATAATAATGATGTTGACTGGGAAGACTTTTTTGCTTGAACAAAATAGGCATGGTAATACTCTATGCTTTTAAATAGATTGTAATTAGATATTTTATTCTCTCTATATATTTTTTCTTTTTTTTTTTGCTTGCTATTGAAGGCTGTCATGGTCTCTAATCCTAACTCTACTACACTTCTCCTTAGTCAGCTTTGTCCCTCCCTTAGCCAGTAGAAACTCTTTTAAAGTCATTTAATCAAGTCTGGTTTCAGCAACACAAATTATTAGTGAACATAGTGAAATTAACTGCTCCTTATATGTGCACAAACTCCAGTACCCATTACCCAAAAAGTAGCTTGCAATAGTATTTTTGTCCCAGAGAGAGTGTGGTTTTGGGAAGATTCTAAAAGAGGAGGAGAAGCTTTCATACCTTGGCAATGACCTGCTTGAGAATTGAGGATGAACCCAGGATTACAATGACATGTGTGTTTACCTCCAGGCATATCAACACACCGACCTGGCCCACAAACCTGTGGGTTAGCTTCACATGCACGTTTATCTGTAAAACACACAAACAATGAAATACAGTAGCAATGGTGACTGATAAATATTAGATTTTAGCCGTTACATTTAACCAGATGCGTTAGAATGAAACTATTGGGTAGAGATGAGCCGGATACTCGGCTGAAACGAGTATCCGGTACGGATAAAGCACTTCTGCCGAGTACGAGTATTATACGAGTAATACAAGTCAATATCTGTGCACGGATTGAATGAAAATCATCATTGGGTAGCTGATTGTGTCAGCGTTCTGTGATAGGCTAGTCACAGCGCCCCTCCCCTACACACATACAGATGTATTGTGTTGCTGTGTCTCGCTCTGCTCACTCACAGTCACACACAGAACAGCTCTCTGTCTCTCCCTCAGTCACTCGGGTTTGCGGGTCTTTTCCGTTAACGTTTAGGGTTTCTTCAGCTTTTTACTTCGGGTTGTAACGTTAATAATACGTACTTACTAACCAGTAGAGTTCTGGTAAACGTGGGTTCGTTCAGACGTGGTGCTTGCTTGGTAGAATGCGACTCGCATTGCGTCTCTGCCTGTCGGAGATTTTTTTTCTTTTTTAAACCTTCAGCTGTATCTAACCAGTAACCAGACACTGAGTGTCTGACACGTTTTTGCTGTATTTCATAAAAACATAAAGGTAGTAAGCTAGTGTTATAAATATTACAAATTATTTATTAAGCTACACACACACACCTCGTGTGGAAATAAAAAAATAAAAAAGAACCAAAAAATAAAAAAAATCACACTGATCATAAAAAAATTTAAAGTTAAAAAAGAAAGTTATGTTGTTCATTACATTTTACTTCATAATTGCACTGCATTGTTTTGTTTTCATTGTTGCAAAACTTGTTCTGTAATATAGTTCGTTTGCTATCGTGATCAAAACCATTGATCTGAAGCTCAATCCTGATGCTGTCCTGTAAATATTTTTCTAAGCAGCAATAAATATAACAATTTCTGATCAACCCATATCAATTGCATGCTTAAAATAACATACCGGTTAAAGCCCCGCCCATTTCAAAGACACGCTCCGGGCTACTTCCGGGTTAGGCCCCACCCACTCCAAGTACAGATACAGATAATTCATATGGTTAACAAATACAGATACAGATACAGATAATGCTGTACTCGCTCATCCCTACTATTGGGGTTGCACAATGCATGTCTTGTCGATGCAATAACATGAATTTGGGCCAAACTACAACACACACACACACACACACACACACAAACGCACACACACAGCCAGAAAGCTTTCTGTTCTCTCTTTTATCCTTTTGTGTTGTTTAAATTTTTATCAAACAAAGTATGCTTGGTCTATCTACATTTAGATTATTTAATTAATGTCAGCTAGAGATGTGCATAGGACTGATTTTTTAAGCTGCTCACACTGCAAGGATATCAGAGGATAGTGTTGCCACTATGTATCTACTACAATCATGCCAACTTCTCTCCCACACTTTGCCCACTTTCGCACAATATGTCAAATGCCATAAAAGGCAGAACAGGATCTTGATGCAAACATTAAGGCTATATATTTCTCCAACCCACAACTATAGTGATAATGTCACACCTGCTGAGGTTCCTCAAAAGGCTTGCTCTAGGTTTGCAAACCTGTTTGATTTTTTTAATGTTTATAACACTATTCAGCCCTTATATGGGAGAAGCGACTTGCAGCACAAAGCGGCTTTCTTGGATTTGTTGATCACTGACTTACCTGACCAGCAGGCCAATAAGCCTCAATAAACTATCTAACCATTTTTATTTACAGACATTAATTAGCTATGTTAGACTGAAGCTCTGTTGTCCAAAAGGCAGATCATACAGACAGACAGCAGACAAAGAGAAATGCATTTCATTAGAAAACATGTTGGAAATAATCCTACCCCATGTCCATGTTTCAGGAGAAAGCCTTGATTAGATATGATACTGTAGGTAAAGGCAAAAAAGCCTATGCGCTTTATTGTGTATCAAGGATTATACAGCAGGAAGCTGTTAGCATTGAGGATAAAGTCAAGCATGCACCATGTCTCACACTCCTAACATAACTGTTCTCCATACCTGCATACTAGTGAGTTAGTCCATACAACTTGGTAAGAACACTCTTCCCAGCAATGCTCTTTGTGTATTTGTTTCTTTCTTCCTTTTTTCCCCCAAAAGACTGAGATTATATGTATTAGCAGCACACTGGAGTAGAAGATACTACTTTCACTGAAATTCACTATAAATAGAATGATTAGGGTTACTCTCTCAACTCTGTCCAAGTCTACATTTTTGGCTTGCATAAAACACTGGCACCATCTCAGTCACTTTACATATCAAAGGAATGGACTGAAACCATATTCCATATTGTGTCCACATTTCACAGAATTAGAAATTTAAATAGCTTGCTGGCTCCGTTATAGTCTGTGTGGTTTTCAGTACAGTATCTGCTTACAGATACTGTTCCCATTTTCAGAAAGGATGATATTAAAAACCATTTGACAATGCAAAAGAATGAGGGTTCAGTTATTCTGTGAAGAAAACCTGCTAGAATAAATATTGCCTTTTAACAAAAAAAATGTAGAGTACCTAATCTTCCCTTTTTAAAACATTCTTGATGTCTGAGGTTTGCTTTTCTCTGTACAGGTTTCACTGAAGCCACATGGCTAATGCAGCTAACATGTAAGAAAAGTTTATATATGTAAAAAATATATATATGGTATAAATCAGATTTCATAGCTACATTAACCCACATTGGAAATCTCTCCATATAGCCCTATGAAAATAAGCTACAATACTTAGAAATTGAAAAATACATGAGAGTACAAAAACATAGTAACAAAGGTGATACAAGAGGAATTAGACAAAAAATTAGGAATGACTGAGATTTAACATGGTAAAAATCAGGAGGTTGAATAAGGTTCTGACCTGTTATTGGTGGGGGTGGACGGACCGTCGAGGGACCTCGGAGAGGTCCGAATTCAGAATAATGCTGTCTGATAATCGATGGCCTGCTTGTCTGGGTCCTAATAACAACTGAACAAAATGTATCATGCTCATCATAAAATATACAGTACATAACATAATAATGCAAAAAAGATGTTTGGATTTTGAGCTGACTTCTGAAGAAAGAATTCACTGTGCTGTAATTTATATGTCACAAAAATAAAGGCTTCTATTCTATTTTATCTATGTCCTCTCTCCCCGATCAATCACTAGAAAGTAATCGGCATCTGTGAGCTCATGCATATGGACATGTGAAAATAGCGTTTTAATCTGAGCAGTACCCAGCATTACTTAGACATTTGTAAATCTGGCAGAGAAGTTTGGTTAATTTTCATGTTGCTGGTACTCACAGGAACGTTCCCTGCTTGGCTGGCTAGTTGACGAAGCAAGCCCTCCTGTTTGTCTGTGCTGACTTAGCTGTGGTTCACTCTGAATGATGAAAACCTCTGATGTAAGTGGCTGTCTCTGACCAGTACTGGACTGCTGAATCTTGACATTATGGCTGATAGTTGGAGATTGGGGTCTTGTAGGTCTTTGGTTATGTGGCGGCTCATTTCTTGTTGTTGATTGTAATAATGATGTATCATATCTAGTCACTGTAGTCGAAGTGCGATTGATCTGAGAAACCAGAGCAGGTCTGTGTGGTTCAGCAACCCTTGGATTCAACTTCAAGGTGTTGGGTGAGTAATGGTAGCCAGGACCAGCAGGACAAATCTCCTTAAATTCAACTGTGGACAGATTGTTCATAAAATTAAAGCAAACTGACATGATTTTTGTCATTCCTCATTTGAATTATACCCAGATCTCTTTGTGTGGAGTGTCACATAAGCAACTATCAAATAGTTTGGATTGAAAAAAATCGAGGAGTGAAATTAATGCATGTTATTTACATAATTTGAATGGCAAACCCAGGAAATAAATTAAACCAGGTGCTTAAGCCTTCACTTGTTACATTTTGAATGTTGCACCAGACACCTATGAAGCTAACTATTAATGAAAGCCTCCATTTTAGTGTAGTACATTTCCAAATTTTCACATGCTTCTCTTAAATCAGCTCAATTATGGGATGTTGTTTATAAATTTTGGATAAATATTTGTTAAAAACTTGATTATGAAATCATTTGGATTTCGACAACTGAATGGAGCAAATAATTTGCATGATATAGTTATATATACTGTATATGAAAATGTGTCTTATGAGACAAATGTGCAGTGATTTAAACGTGTTGCTTACAAGGTAACTAAACTAGTTCAACTAGATAAACTAGTAGCTATAAGCTTTCTTAACTTGTTAGCTACATTAGCAGCTTAGCTTTAGTGAAAACAACATACAGTAGAAGCATATTTTAGATACCAAACATGTCTTGAGCTAGTTACTGACATCTGGTGTAAGAAAGAAACTTTGTACTTTCATTCTACATTGTATTCACATTTAAACTGATATTGATGTGTTTGTAGATTTGAAATCTGGAAATCCTCTGTTCAGTAACTAATGAACAACAAATGTATGCCTATTGCGCAATGTATGACACAATGCATTTAACATTTACAAGCTGACAGGTCTTTTTATCCATAGTGACTTATTTACAGTACAGTACTGAAATGAAGTTTAAACAATCATATCCAATTTCCCCTTACCATGATTAAGCCATTTGGCAGCATGGTAATAATGAGAGACAGTAAGTTTACACAATGCTAAAGAAAGGCTATAAATTTATTGTTGTTAGCTAGCTACATTTGAGGCAAGTGGTATGGTGTACATAATACATTTTTGCACAAACTGGTCTTTTAAAGCTCTAAAGAAGAGATAACTCTTCTAGAGAAGAAGAGCTTTACCACAAACAGCCACTTTATTAAATATAAAGGAGAATTAAATCCTGTCTAATCTCATGTTAAGGCAAGTAAATTTATAAATAAATAAATTTCCCATTCCCATAATGTATACACTCACCTTCCACTTTATTTGTTATCTGTTTACCTGCACATTCATGCAGTTATCTAACCAGTCAATGATGTTGCAGCAATTTGGCACAGTGCAAAAATAAAACAAGTGACTCACCAGATCCAAAATATGGGCAGGCCTCACATTTCCTTCCCCAGGCTTTACCCACACGACTGCAGCAGCAGATCTGCTTGGTGATGTTCTTCAGAATGGGCATAGAGCAGAAGCCCTGAGAGACAATACGGAAACACTGATCCTTCTCCTCTGAAATCACCTTCTGAGCTGTGCATAGGGGTAAAAACGTCATCCCACAGAACATAAAGGCAAAATGATACAACTCAAACTTGAAATGCTGTAACACTATAAGCAGACTGCGTGAACAGGGACACAGATTCAAACATGCATCATTCTTCACATGCCAGTCCATTAAGGTTTAGGGATACATAAAGTGATTAGACCTTCTGAACACCCCAATCTTTCCACAAATACCACCTCAGCTCTTATAACTCTTGTACATTATGCTGTCTTTCTATATTCTCAATGTGGGGTCTGAGGTCAAAATTAATTAATTTTTTATTTTTTTTTATTAATTATTAATTAAAATTTGTAATCATTTATGAATAATTAATTAATCATTAAAAAGTATTTATTTATTTATTTATTTATTTATAAAATGATAGAATGCAATAAGTTATGCAATAAGATCCTGATGTACTATAATCACATTTATTTTATAGTTATTAGCCAGGATACTTAACTTGGACCTGGTGTATTGTGTCAGTGGAAAGTTCAGCAATAAAAGCCCTCAAATTAATATGTTTTTATTTGAATACTAACCTTAATTTTCAAATACTTACATTCATGAAGTCATTTTAAAATGTAGGGGGTATGCAAAGAGTTTGAGAATCTCCTTTTCTTAGATTAAAAACAAATGACCTCTTCTTAGGGTTACACATTATATGGTTTCTTAGCTCTTACTGTGATTACTACACTGTCAGTAAGGTTGAGATTATGTGATGGCGTGCACTACAGTGTTATTTATTCAAGAGATGATTTTCTGTGTTTAGATGAATCATAGTGGTCACATCATCCAAAACACATCAATCTGAACATAATAATAATAATAATAATAATAATAATAATAATAATAATAATAATAATAATAATAATAATAGTCAAAACCAAGGCACAATTAAAATGTTCTGTTATAATTATATAATAATTATAAGGTAATTATATCTGTTGTTTAATAAACCATGTTTATTTTTGATAGTATTGTATTTTCATATTGTTAATGTTGTTTATTTAGACCAGGGGTCGGCAACCCGTGGCTCTGGAGCCGCAAGTGGCTCTTTCATACCTCTGCTGTGGCTCCCTGTAGATTTGGAAAATAAATATTTAATTTAAATTTATTTTATTTTAGTTAGTTTTTTAAAAAATGTAATTCTAAATTCTAAGATTATGATGTTCTTGTAACATTAAAATAAACCGTGTTTAATTTGTTTATCGCTCAAAATATGCGTCATAACTGCCGACTTGCGAAATCCGACACACAGAAGCAGACACATTTTTGGTTTGCTGCATCCAGCAAGTTAAAATTTTGATGTCATGAATACGAAGAGGACTCAATTAGACATTGAACATTTTATTTGAAAGTAACTTTCAACCCAGCGTCTTTTTTGTTAAGGTTAGTTCAAACTGTTCAAAATATTTTTGTTTGCTTGCAGAAATAAAATTTGTTTTACTCGGTAGCAGGTCATTGATTTCAAAAATGCAACGCACTACAGTTTTTTCTATACTTTCCATAAAGGTAAAAACCCGACATATGCAGTGTTCTAAATCTTCATTTTAGATGTCAAAAGGGTTTTGTGGCTCCCTGTGTATTTATTTTCTGTGAGAAACGGGTCCAAATGGCTCTTTGAGTGTTTAAGGTTGCCGACCCCTGATTTAGACCATTTAGAGGGGCTGCTATTTCACTGACGTTTATGTGGCAAGTAAAATCAAGATAAATACAGTTGGAAAACAAATGTACTATTAAAACTGACAATTTAACATTACTTTAGGTAAATAGTTAAAAATGGATCTAAATACATGATGAAATTACAATACATTGATCAGCCATAACATTAAAATAACTGACAGGTGAAGTGAGTAAAATTAATTATCTTGTTACAGTGGCATATGTCAAGGGGTGGGATATATTAGGCAGCAAATGAACAGTCAGTTCTCAAATTTGATGTGTTGGAAGAAGGAAAAATTGATAAGTCTAAGGATCTGAGTGAAACTGAGAATTACTAAATCGTGAGGCTAGATGACTGGATTAAACAATTGCAGCTCTGTGGGATGTATTTGGTTTGCAGTGTTTAATACCTACCAAAGGTTGTCCAAGAAAAGACAGCTATTGAACCAGCAGAAGTGTCATGGGAACCCAAGATTCACTGGTGCTTGACAGGAGCTAAAGCTAGCCCGTTTGTCCTGATCCCACAAAAAACTACTGTAGTTTAAATTACAGAAAATGTTAATGCTGGCTATGATTAAAAACAGACCACACAGACCATCACAGCTTGCTGTGTATGGGGATGTGTAGAAGGACTTAAATAGGACAGAGGTCTTGTAAAGTCCATGCCTCAACGGATCAGATCTGTTTAAATATTATGCAGGTGATTTTACTGTATGGCTGACTGGTGCATTGACTCTATAATATTATCGACATTGGTTTTTACTTTCTCTAATTTATGTGATTTCTATACATTTCTAGACAACAGTGTCACACTGTTACTCAAGTGTTCCGGTTTGTGGCAGATTAATTACTATTTATTATTTTGTGTTTAAAACCTTTACTGACATCCATGGAATTAATCTTCCACACTGTGTGTTAAGTATGTTGTAACAAATCAGATATTAACCATATGATTTTTAGGCCATTATGTGCAGCAATACATTTCAGTACTGCTTGGAATCCTACTTGCAATCCTGTCTGATTGGCTTAGTAGAGCAGAATTGACAATAACCAATATCTGACATATCATTTTTAAAAACACGCACATGCACATGCATGAAAGCATAAACACACAACATACATACATATTTCCATATACAAAACGTATTAACAACATTCCAACAAAGCGGACAAAAACGGCAGCTGGAACAGTGTAGAGTTCAAAGGCATCAGTAAAGCACAAGAAAGTCAGCAGCCCAGCGATGCTTTCTTGCAAACGCTTTTAGCACTTCAAACATCAGTCTTTGCATTTCTGTCTCTTCAGGCATTCATCTCTAAGGATTATAATGAGTGTTTGAATGAATTTAACTGTTACATTTTTAAAGAATAAAGAGTCACATCCAAAAGTCTGAGTGCACTACCATGACGTGTACTGCCTTAATCAGCTACTAAAATCCTTCAGCCAATCCTTCATTATTCACTATTCATTATTTAAATGTAACTACCATCTCCAACATTTAATAACACCTAATGTATTACACTGCAGTTGAATTCTTGTTTCTGATGGGTCAGACAGGTTAAATTAAACTGTATAACAACACAGCCCATAACATAATGGTTTCTATTAGTTTGCTTATTCCAATACATCATTATTTCTGTAGTAAACAAATCATTTGCATGGCAAATCTACATAATCTGAAGCTAATAATAAATGGATCAAGAAACAGTACCATAACAAAGAAAACTACATCATCAAGCTTTTAATGATTCTGTTTTCAGGAAACATTTAATTTATTATTTAAGAAAGGATTCCTGAGTGTCAGTACTATCACTACACAGTTAGTAGCGTTTTAGACACTGGACTATTCAGCAATGAGGAGTTTAAGCATTCTGAGTAACTGCTGACATTTCAGTCTATACATATTTCTTCTTCCCATCTTCCCATTAAAGTGGGTTCAGCTAATATTAAGTGAAGCGTCGCCCACATCTTTCACAAGACCTGACATCTATCACACCTTAAGTTTTAATTGTAACCCATATTCTATGCAGGGTTGCAAAGAGCCTGGAGCCTATCCAAGTGGACTTGAGGCATAAAGCAGGGTACCAACCCATCATAGGTTACAATCTCACACACACTTATGACAATTTAGAGATAAGCCTACAAAGCACGTCATCGTTCCCTCCTCATATGTTGAAAGAAATAAAGAAAGGTCTTATAACTCTACATTATTTTCTTATACGCAAATGTTAAGAATACATTAAATCTTTTCTGACCTACTAGTTTAGTTAATAAAATGTTTAGAATGTTTATTCCATGTTGGCAGTGAACTCAGACATCTGGACCTGACTCTGCATAGTAGCTGTTTGAGTCTTCAGCTTTCAACGCTCTAGCATTTTCCCTTTACTTACAGATACAGAGGCCATGTGAAGCATCCAATAAGAAACCAGGTTTGCAAACACAGCTGTAGCTCCCACGGGTGTTCACACACTTGCCGTTCTCACAGAAACCCGGCTGCAAGCACTCGTTAATATCTACACCAGGAGGAAGATGAGAGGTAGGTGTGTGGGTGCATAAGGGGGTCTTGTGGGTCATGTTGTTTCCATCCAACTGATGCTAAAATTGATTTTCTGTGAGTTTGTTCACACAAATGGAACCAGAATCTCACTCATATGCTATATGGTATATGATAAATATACACATATTATACCCAAGCAGAGTGTGCTTTATAAATTCTACTATAGAAATATACATGTTCCAGTCCCTCCTTGTCCCTGTACTTTTACATTAACAGCTGGAGTTTGTTGTATATAATCTTAGTTTGAGGATGATAATATCCTTAGCATGTTCAAAGCCATGGCATAAATACAATTCTTCATGACTTGTGAAAGAGAGAGGCCCTTCGAGAGGATTCCATACTAACCTCTGAAATAACAGACAATTGGCCTTTGGAATATGATGTTCAGAAAAGCTGATTTAACAAGGTATTATTTAAGCTTTTTCATTTTAATTATTGTTCTTGAATTTTATTGGTTTCTATCACATAGATAATGATATATGATGTATCTTGGTTTAATTATTTGCATTAAATGGCTGTTTAGACATTTTGATACCCACTTTAGGCTAAGATACAATGACATATATGCTCATTTGAATTGTCATAATACAACAATACAATACTATAATTTTGGTGATCAATGAAGGCAATATAACTGAGCTATGACAGTGTGATTGTGTCACATTTACGCTATGTAGATCTGTGGGTATTGAACCGATTCATTTGTAAACTATAGCGCGATGTAAACTGACAAAAGAATAGGCCCTCAAAGAACGCTCAATCTATGAAAAGATGACTGGAAATGTACATAGTATATTCAGATCACTACCCCATTCTGGGCGAATGTATACACACCAACATTAGACTGATTTAATCCATATGCTGTTGCTTGGCATTCATCCATGAAAAATCTCAGTAAACTCTCACAGCACATTTGTAATCTTTATTTATAGTATGCAACACAAACTGACCCTTCCAAAATGGTAGTACAATCCCTTAATCTAGCATGATTTAATTAAATCTCCTGCCATCATTGTGTGCACCATTGAAAACACTGTATAAAGAGAAATGCTTGTATACCTTCTCATTTATGCAGCTATCTAAACATCCAATCATCTAGTGGATTCAGTGGATGTTCACATCAAGCATCAGAATGGGAGAAAATTGATCACTTGTTGAGAGATATCAGACCAAAATGATCAAACTGCAAGTCTATAGTAACTCAAACAAGCATTCTTTACAACTATAAAAGCATCAGAATGCACATCAAATATTGGGTGGATGGAAAATAGCAAAAGTTTCACTCCTGGCAGCCAATAACAAGAATCGAAGGCCACAATGGACACAGACCAAAACTGAACAGACTTTTTTCTCTAATTTTGGGTTTGGGTGTGCCCATGATAGCCATCATGGGTTTGTTAGCCTTATAGTTAGCTCAGACTAGGCTGTTCATTCTCCCCTGATCTTTCTCATCAACAAAGTGTATTCAGCCTGTAGATCCTCTGCACACAGGATCAGTGTGACACAGTTTTTGGTTTTTCACACCATTCTCTGTAAACTCTAAAGACTGTTGTGTGTCAAAGTCCCAGATTAGCAGTTTCTAAAATACTCAAACAAGACCATCTAGTAAAAAAATATACCATGCTACAAATAAAGTAACCAAAGTGGGCAAATGATGTTTGATGTGAACATTTAATAAGCTCTTTACTTGTACTTGCATGATTATATGGATTGTGCTACTGTCACATGATTGACTGCTTATATAAATGCATGAATGTGCAAGTGTACAGGTGTTTCTATTTAAGTGGACAGCAAGTGTATATTGGTATTTGAGTCTATATTGTTAACAGATTGCAAAGGTTCACAAAAGCTTATAATGTTTAATATATATTAACATTATGGGACAAATTTTTAAAAAAGTTCTCTCTCAATAACATGAGTTTTATGTTTTGCAATAAATACTTTACATGAAATTTATTCATTTTACTTTTATAACATGAACTAATCTTTTATAGTTATGTAATAACACAGTTGAGATTCAGGATGTACATGGACACACTCACACACACACACACACACACACACACACACACACACACACACACACACACACACACACAGAGAGAGAGACAAGGTTTCTTATTTGTATCTTAGCTGGGAATAAACTGTTCTCCGAAGCAGAGTGAGTCATAGACAGTTTGTCTCCAGCTGAGAGATAAGTCACAACCCCCAACATCCCCACCCCTCAAACCACACACACACACACACACACACACACACACACACACACACACACACACACACACACACACACACAGGTTTTAATATTGTGCTATGTGACATCACTTATCTGATTGGCAGATTTGCAAGGAACATCACACGCAGATAATTAACCCACCCACAATGTTTCATGCACTGGATAAGTAAATACACACAGACAGAGCAGTGTGCAGTTGACAAATTACCAGTAGGGCAGTCAACACTGCTTACAACTTAATTTTCTTGAAGACGACAAAACTGTAAGCAATGAAGAAAATGATTAGAGAAAAGTGGTCTAGCAAACTACCTGAATATTTTTTTTACATTTTATTGTTAAAAGGATCACTTGCAGATAGTAGATTAGTAGTTTTATTTTCTTATTTCTTATTTCTTTATTATGCTATGCTATCATAATATGATGGTACTTATGACCGCCATTCACATAAACCAGCAATCTATGTATAAGAGATAAGAAATTCTAAAATCTGCTTGAATGAGCTAAGTTCAAAGTAAAAAGTACCTTTGCTGATACCCCTATACTGTCTCATTAGATAACCAGAACCAACTGCTGTATAAGTGATCAATATAATATGAGACTTCAACTACTAATAATATTGTAATAATTTAACACCCATATATACATACACATACATACACATACACAAAAAGACACTTCCTGTTATAAATATCAAAGTGATTATTGTACATACCCACACACTGTGTACCATTAACCCTTTCAAAGCCTTTCGGACAGCTTTTCTCTCCATTTGTACCACTTCCTGTAAAGAAAACAAACATTTACTGTCATATCTTGCTTATATACAGTATAGGCCTAAATTTTATTTTCTCTGCTTCATTTCAGTAGTATTGTCCTAGGGATTACCCATAAGACTGTGATGTGACAGCTGTAAATGCAAATCTCATAGTTTTCTCTTTTCTTCACTCAAAACATATTAACAAAAAAACACAGCAAGAGTAATTCATAAGAGTAATTCAAACACACACACACACAGTCAACATTGACAAAAGAGAGCATTTTTTTAAGAGCTCAGCATGAGTCAAAGTTGTTGTATTGCTATTTTTTTAAATACTGTACAGTACCAAAGTTCAGAGGTTTTCCATTATCAATCTCCATATTTCCTATTTATATTATAGTTAGTTAGCATGAATTGGTGAATCATATTAGTAAAGTGTGATGGCGTCTTTGATTATTGGTCTTAATGTCAGACTATTTTTCAATTCAAATTTATGTGTATAACACTTTTAACAATGGACATTGTCTCAAAGCAGCTTCACAGAACATAAGAAACATAATACAAAAAAGTTTAACTTTTGGCTTCAGTATCTTCATATAATGATAATATCTCTTTTATATTTAAATATATACTTTTCCCAGGTTTAAAAACAAGAGCTGATGAACACACTTCTTTACAGAGATCAAAGACATTACACGCTGGTTTTCTAAATGAAGAAGATGCCAAGAAGAGACATGTCTTCCTCTCTGATCATTTCTCTAAGGGTTTCAGATTAATCTTCTATTTCCCCTCACATGCTGCTTTATAAAAATCATCCAACATACTATTCGAAATCTCAGATCTTAATACTTAGTCACTACATAAACATGCTGAAGTTGTTTTTTTAATCTACTGTATTGTGAACTGTGACCATGCGACTGTAGTGTTCCTAGATTTCTGCTTTATGGCTTGCAGTCAACAGCTGTTCATTTCTGTGCAAGGATACATCATACATTTATATTCTGCATCACATTGCAGGGTCCCTTTAGTTACCTCCTAAATGAGGCTAAGGTGGGTCAATATGGTTTACTCTGTTATGAACAATATCATGTTTTCATTTAGCTACACATATTAGCTGTCTGATGTAAGCAGCCTCAGGCTGGGGGTTCTAGGAGAACAAAGACATTGTTGTTTTTAAAAATTAAATTAATTAAATTTAATTAAATGAAATGTCTAAAAAAATAGCATTTGGAGCTTATATTCATATATTCCACAATTCAAGAGTAACAATTTATTTCATACTCATTCATTTTTTGGGCTTGCAATGTATTCAACATACTGAACGATCACTATGAGCTGATCTACACCAGTCAGCCATAACATTAAAATCACCAGCCTAATACTGTGTAGGTCTTCCTTGTGTCACCAAACATATACAGCAATACACATCAGCTGTGATGCACTGTGTGTTCTGACACCTTGTTTTCATAGCCAGCATTAATGTTTTTAGCTATTTGTACTACGGTAGCTCTTCTATGGGATCAGACAAGACAGACTAACATTTGCTCCCTATGTGAATTAGTGAGTCTTGGTTGCCCAAGACACTATTGTTGGATCACTGGTTGTTCTTCCTTGGACCACTTCTAGTATGTACTAACCACTGCATATTGAGAATACCCAACAAGACCTGGTGTTTTGAAGATACTCTGACCCTCAGATCCTTACACTTGACTGTTTTTCCTGCTTCCAACAAATTTGAGAACTGACTGTTCACTTAGTTACTAATATACCCCAATTCTTTACAGGTTCCATTGTGACAAGGTAATCAATGTTATTCACTTCACCTGTCAATGGTTTTCATATTATGGCTGATTGGTGTATGTCCACTACTGTCCACTAATCTGTTGCCACTGGAAATAGTACTAATAAAAAAAGGTTTTTCATTTGAGTGATATGAATGAGCTCAACCAGCTCAAATAGTATTTTCTCATTTCCTCTGAATTCCCAGATGTGGTTCCTCATTCTGTATCTGCAGTTCATTTAGTACTGTGCTGTTGGAACACCGCATTTTCCATGACAGCATCAATAATGCAGCATTCATTCATTTATCCATGTATTAATTGCTGTCCATTAAGTGTTTTTGTGAAGTGTGAACATTATACAATAATTATTCAGTATATACAGAACTGAAATGTAATAAGACTTTGTTGTTAAGCTAAAACCTTTCAGATTTTCTATCTGAGTATAAAATAAAACTTAAACATTGGTTTAGATTGCAGTGTATATTGTGAATGATAATAAAGCTGCACTGAAACCCAAAAGCAGAACATCTTGCTCAGAATTTAAAGCCGTGCTAAATATTTTTCCAGGTTTTCATGTTCTCATCGGGTCTGTGTATTAGTCAGACGTCCCTTGGGTCAGACTTCATAACACATGATGTTCTTGCTTAATCATGCTGGCCCAGCCTGAATATTGTGCAAAGGAGATTTATGCAACTACGTAATTAACATGATCAACTTTGACAGAACGCTTCTGTAGTTGTTCCTTCTGATCAGAGGTGTGTTACAGTAAAGCTGTAACGTTCTTCTTAAAACTGCCCCTTTTGTCCTAGTGTTGATTAATATAAACATTTTGATGGCAACTATTTCGAAAGTTCTAAAAAGTTCTTCCCATGCTCAGGGATCCTCCTGATTACAAGTGTGGATTTTATTTTTAAAAAATATTTATAACTTTTATTAGAAAATTTTAAGTGAAGCTTTATATAGGACAAACATTCTTTGTACTGTAATAAAGTTCAGCTTGGGTTACTGCTGGTTTTGCTCCTCTGCTTGGTTTGTTTGTTTTACCAAGTGTGTTTAGTTTCAGATCATGACACGTCTCCACCCTTATATTGTCACTGGTTGTTACCCTTGTGTGTCTTGATTAGTCTCACCTGTTTTCAGACTTCTTCCTGATTTGTGTATGTATTTAAACCATTGTGTGTTTCATATCCACTGCAAAGGATTTGCACAGTGTCCTTGTGTACTGTCATTACAGGGCCGTTTTTGTTGTAATCTTTACCCTGGATTTTGATCATCTATTCTCATTCTCTGTTTTTCAGTCTGCCTGCCTCTGGAATCCTGTGTGTTATCTGCCTTGTCATTGCCTTTTTTTGGACTTTGCTTTTTGCCTGGCATTTTCGAATGGTTTGCTATACTCATTAAAGTGCCTTACCTGAACTTGCATCTTTATCACACTTCGTTATCTATCCAGATGCAAGTCCAAAGTTATTTAATAAACGATTTCTTCATTCATCATGTAATTCTTTAGGAAATCTGTTCTGATGCTTGATGGATTTTATCAAGCATCAGTGTTGACAACATACAGTATGGGATGACAATTTCAGCATAAACATTGTCATGCCATGTCAACATTAGTCATGAGCCAGACTACACTACCTATCACCAGATCAGAAACAGGATCACATGCATAACCAGGAAGTAAACAATGAATACATCACTTAAGGAATAATGACACCTGAGTATTTTTGACCTGATTTTCATCTTGTCCTTTCTGTTGCTGAGAACATGGATGCAGCAGGTTAATGGGATACATTTTTCCATCACCAACCAACGACACCTTAATATTGAGAAACAACAAATACAAATAGATGCTATTCCAACATACTCAATAAACCTAATAATCTGTTCTGTGTTAGTGCTTACCTCATCTAATCTATTCACTTTGTGCAAATATAATAGTGACATGTAAACAGTAATGTAGAGCTCTGGACTGGGCTTCTGCGGTTTTTAAAACTGTTACACAGTGTTTTCTATTGTCCTGTTGATGGAAGAGAGATTGGAGGATAATTTACAGCAGGTGAGTATGCACCAGAATTTTGAACCTTTGTAGCAGGTAGCAGAGGGAACAAACCCACCCTCACCTCTACGTTTTGTCAAGGGTTGCATGCGGATGTAACCACTGACATGGCAGGTAGCAATAGCAATATATCTCAAATCATTCTTCTTACCTGTGGTGATACATCATTCAGACATCCTTTCACCTTTCAGTACATATCGCCACCAGAACTGCAGGAAACCTTTTTAAGGACAGGACATTGTAAGCCCTGCAAGTGCCCAGACAAGCACTACAAGAACCGATAGATCTATAGATGGCAAGTATCTATGGCACTCATCCTGTCCAGCTCAAAGCCAGTGCCTTCAACAATGTGACAACCATATTCTTATTGGCTAAATCCAACAAATATCACCGATTGCAATGGAAAAAGGGAAAATAACTCTCATATCTATTTGTTAGAGAGAGATAATAATATAGTCTTTGTATATTTGTATAAAACTGATCATCAATATAGCTTCCACCTCCCCAGAGAGTCCATATTCAACCCAACAATCCACAAAAATTCTTGGCTCTTGTTCCAAGTTTAAGAATATTTAGCAAAACAAAGACATGTACCCTTCCTCCTCATAGGCCATCTTCCTGCACTGTAGAGCATTTCCCTAACACAACACAGCTAAATATTGTATATATTCTCTTTCTTAAACTGTGCACCAAACCAAGTGAAATATAGCGTCTATAAAAAGGATTGGCATTGATGCACTGATTACCATAGCAGCATTATTGTTATCCCTATACTGTGGTCCCTACAGCCCTTGAATAACTAAAGCATCTAAGCAGATTCAGTAATCTGGATCTTCTCAGCATAAGAGAAGATGACAAGTGGAAATTTGCTTTCAGTTCTGGCCATTTTGAAAATGTGGTTATGCTGTTTTAGGCCTTCATAAGCAATTTTGCAAACTTGCTTGCAGTTCAAAAGAATTGTCTCTCCATTGCTAGTGTGGCACTGACCGCTTCTATATGGTGGCTCCAAGAGACCCATCTGGGACAGGCAAACCGATCAAGCTTTTAAAGCAATCAAACAAGGATAGATAGATCCTGAATCCTATATTTCCTTAACAAGAGGAATTAGAACAAAATTTAACTACTTATAAGATAACTGTGTGCTCATAGTTGTGAAGCTAGCGCTAGGGAGGTGGTGGACCTGGTTGGCTTTTGTCATATTGACCAATCACACAAATTTAAAATATACCTGATATACCTGAGCAATTCAGGCCCTTTTTTCATATGATCATATGAAAACTCCATGGCCAATAAACCCCTAAGCAGATGCACTTTCACATACATGGGATGGACAAAATACCATGAACTCCCATTGTTATATGGGTTAATATTATTTATTATTTATTAAGCTGCTGTAAAAAATGAATGAATTTATTATCACTTATTTATTTTTCATCACTATATATTGTCTAGGTAAGTGTGCAGCAATGGTTAATTTAAGACACACTTAAAAAAATGCAAAAAAGCTGGTGCCATGATCACAAAACCTGGACAGCTGAAGACTGGAAACAATTGATGTGATCTGATGAATCATCATTTACATTATTCCCAATAGCAGGTTGAGTTTATGTATGGAGGACCCCCAAGGAAGCACATAAATTGGAATTTCTAGTTCTAGCTGTCAAACATTGGGGTGGATCTGTGATGAATTGGCTGACCATATCTTGGAATTCTGTTGGCTCCATCATTAGCCTACATGGTCAAGTTACTGGCAGTAATTATTTGGTAATTCTAAGGGATTAGGTGCATCCAATGGCCCAAATGTTGTTTCCAGGATGCTATTTTTCAAGATGATAATGCACTCATACACACAGCCAAAGCAATGCAGTCTTGGCTTGAGGAGCACCAGTATGAACTTCAACAGCCCTGGCCAGCTCAATCATCTGACTTAAATATCACCAAAACAATGTGGGTTTGGTGAAATTTTATAAATGGTACAAAATTCCACTAGTAGGTATTCAGAAGTTGAATGAATCTATTCCAAGAAGGTTGGAAGTTGTATTAAATACAAATGGTGGTCCATCATCTAATTAATAGAGATATTACGCATTTCACCTGTGTTCACATTATTTTGTCCAACCCTTGTATATATCCTGCCAGTCCTAAATCAGATCCTTCCTCCCTGAATGAAAGCGTGCAAACTATTGAAATACAACTTCAACGCTCGCCAGACAAGACAAATGTACCTTATGATTTTCATACCAATCTTTGTCTCTTCGTAAATAGAAACTGGTCATCCAGGACTGACTATGACTCTCTAACTGGTCAAAACTTTTTGATAGTTCATATCCATACTAATTGACATTGATCATTTTTTAAAACTGTGTTTAATTTTACACTTACTGTAACTAGTCTGACTTGCAGTCATCATCCATTAGCTAATGGTCAAGTTTTAAAGAGCTAATCAAGATAACTGGGCTGAATACTGAATACCATAATGCACTGGAATCCACTCAGCTGCTTTTCATCTTGCCTTTTTGATTTTTTTTTCCCTACTTCTATTTACTATACACCTACTGCAATTGATCTGTTTATAGGTGATGACAGCCAATCACAATCATAACTGTGTGATGTCATTGCAATAGATCCTTTAGTATCAGATAGCCTATTAGGAGACTTGGCTAGTACTCTCTAGCTACAACCTAGCAAACTGAACATACAGTATGAAGCCCCAGACAGAACATGCAAGTGCAAGTGACATTTAAGTAGCTGGCTAGGTTAGCTAATATTAATGAACTACTCCGTGGTGTAATATAAGCCATTCTCTTCAGAAATAGTAACATGTATGTTTGCTGGTTAACAAAAATAAAACTTAAGTCGCTATTATATTGACCCACTTGACTCTAGTAATTGGAACTTAAGTTCATCAGTAAAAGCTGACACTTTTAATTTCTTACCAGCTCTCATTTTTTAAAAAACAGTCATGGTGTTGTTCATTGTCTCTTTTGCTGAAATAAAACGAATAATTATGTAAATAATTTTATTTATATGTGCATTTACTGTACGTCCAGCAAATCCTTACATATATATTAATTCAAAGTAACTGCTTTATTCTCATGTGGTTTTAAGATGGGTATTCACCCTGGATGGGATACCAGTCCACCTCATGGCACCATGCATGCACTCATTAACATGTGGGTGCAAGTTAGTGTAGCTAATCTACCTACTGGCATGTTTTGGGGCAGTTGGTAGAAACCAGGCAACCTGGAGGAATCCAAAACAGAAGGATAAAATTCAAATCTCTGCATAGACAGGATCCCAAGCTGAATCAAGCTGGGAACCATGGAGCTGTGAGGTACAGTAGTATTGTTTATTGCATATGCACAACCATGATATCTGCCTATATATTTATATAACAATACAGGCATCAATATTTAAATAGATGCATTTTATTGTTGGTGCATGTGTAGGCCTGGAGCATACTTATGAAATATCAGTAGCATCACAGGGTCTATTTGTCTCATATTTCCCAAATGGGAAAAACAGTTTTTCAGACAGGCAGGCTAGCCCTCAATCTTAAAAAAAAATACTGTCTCAAAGAACCAGATTATTTGCAAAGGCCACAGCACTACCAGGGTTGTCTGTCATGCTGTTAAATCAAGACACCACACCCAGTGCTAGTGGCTGCTACTCAGACTTTTACTCAATGACATAATCCACAGCCCTTCTCAATCTAAATAGACTCAACACTAGCATAGTGATGGTCTTGTGTGTTTCTGGAGAGAGGCTGTACATGTTTTAGCTGAGGTCATTTGACAGAATGAGCAAATAAACACAAAAAGCCCATTTTTGTTCCACAACCAAGGACTAGCTGGTAAAGAAAACTATGTTCAATAGGACACGCAAACAAAATCAGAATGATGGTGACTCACTTTTTGTGTTAACTATGTCGCTGATACTATAGAGTGATAAGCACAAATTTATGTTAGCAGGACTTATGCATTACAGGGAACATTTAAGCTTGTATGTGTATATATCTGGAACAAATGACTGTGGAAATTGTTCTGAAAGTGTTTTGTGAGGCTAATACCAAACCTAGTAAAATAAGTTAAATTAAATATTTATGGTGGGATAAATATTGCAGTCATATACAAATAAGGAGAACTGCTTATTTGTGGGATGAGAAGAAATTACTCTGTTTGTGTGTGTGTTTGTGTGTGTGTGTATCCTAGGCTTACCTGATATTGGAGGGCAGAGTGTACACTCTTTTATTCCCCATGCTAAACCATCTCCCCTGCAGCACGTTTCCTGACTGCGGAGCCCAGGCAGGGGAGAACTGCACTGTGGAAGACAAACAGAAGGCTCATTAGTGATAATCTGAATTGTGCTTGAGTGGTGAAAAATATAGCCAGTCATGTCATGTTGTACATCAAAGTACACTAGGCTTACATTACATAGCAGCACAGGGTATGAGATGTTGGTACTGGAGCAGTTTTAATAAATATAAGAAAATTAGCACAGTATTAGATGGATACCAAAATCTGTACTGATGCATCACTGCAGTTCATTTGTAAGCACTGCTGCATCAGTTTAATCCTAAACCACATACTACTGTAGTAAACAGTGTGCCATGTACAGTACTATGTCATGTTCTGTGTAGTGGATAATTTTTATGAAGTTATTCCCTAAACTTCATAGTGCTTACTAAAGCATAATCCATAGTAGGGTAGTGCAATTGGTGTTTTTTGTCATACTCTTATAGTATCGTAATCAGGAACGGCTTGAAGCCACTGTTTCTAATTGTTTTCCTACAGAAGCCATTCAGTCATCATTTTCACTTGTCAAAAGATTGCTAGATTGTTAGATGTGTGTTTCTCACCTGTCCATTGCGGACTTCTCTAAAGCAATATTTAAATCCAGAAGCCTCTGTGTAGATAGAGTCTCCCCTGAAAGTTTGTGCCTGGACAAGAGCACTTGGAGCTTCTGCTCTGTCTGACAGAAATGTGCTGCTATGTTTGCTGCTACCATGGGAACCTGAGAGGCTTGATGATCGTGCCACCGTCTCCGAGCTGGAACTTGAAGTGACTTTCATCACCTGGTGGATCTTCACCGTTGCTTCAGGAGGATGATGCACTCGAACAGTCACCAGTGGAGACCCTGAATACACACACACACACACACCCACACCTTCAGTAAATCTGTTTTTTTTGTTATTTTATGTTTCTTGATTGTACTTTCACTCCATTTCTTCCTTTTCATCATTCAGTGGACTTGCTAAGCCTATTCTAAGCCACTCTCACTCTCACTCATTTTCTACCACTTATCCGAACTATTTCGGGTCACGGGGAGCCTGTGCCTATCTCAGGCGTCATCGGGCATCAAGGCAGGATACACCTGGATGGAGTGCCAACCCATCGCAGGGCACACACACACGCTCTCATTCACTCATGTAATCACACACTACGGACAATTTTCCAGAGATGCCAATCAACCTACCATGCATGTCTTTGGACCGGGGGAGGAAACCAGAGTACCTGGAGGAAACCCCCCGAGGCAGGGGGAGAACATGCAAACTCCACACACACAAGGTGGAGGCAGGAATCGAACCCCCAACCCTGGAGGTGTGAGGCGAACGTGCTAACCACCAAGCCACCGTGCCCCCCTTGTTCTAAGCCATTTTATTATTATTATTATTATTATTATTGTTGTTGTTGTTGTTGTTGTTTTTGTTGTTGTTGTTGTTAATTATTGTTTTCTATAGCACTATAAGGCTGAAATAACTATCAAAACACAAAAAGAAAGAAAGAAAAAAGAAAGAAAGAAAGAAAGAAAGAAAGAAAGAAAGAAAGAAAGAAAGAAATAATTAATTAATTAATTTGAAGCATTGTTTCTTATGCTGCTTTAGCACATTACTAAGCCAGTCCTATTAATCATAATGTAGTAAAAAAAAAAGAAAATCCAGCTGGACAATTTGAAGCCCAAAGGTCATATTTGTTTACATCCATTCCCTGAGAAGTGAAGAAAAGAACATAATCTAAGGTTCATTTTAAAACACCAGACTTAATAAACAGCATACAATAGTTACATCACACATCACTATTAGTTATTATTAGTTACTATTTTCATTTTTAAACAGTTGTTTATTACCAGAGAAGAAAAATTAGTTATCAGTCACACTAATAACAGTTATTTAGAAAATGTTCATGACTTTTAAAAATGCAGTTTCATCCCTACTATACATGCATCCATTGAATAAAATGCTTAATTAAATAAACTGTTTAACAAAAAGCTGTTTCTAACACCAAACAGCCTATGAGATCTACTGTGCTCCCCAGAGTATATCCATGAGCCAAATATGTGAAAATAATTCAATTGTGCAAGATTTCAGTGTAAACAACACAGAGTCATAGACAGAGCAAGAAAGCCCTGAGCATAGGAAGGATTTTGGGGGCTCCAGTTCCATCAATATGGTTTATATTGAGAATTATTGCTCTAAAAAAGTAATGGGATGACCTGGGGCAAGAGAACCTAGCGCTGCTAAGTACTGAGCATTAGGAGAAGGTTAAACAAGAGATTAAAATGTAATATAATCATTGCCTGTTCTCTTTAGCCATATGGAGTTTGTTATGAGTATGCAACTAAGGGGGGTTCATAATAGCCCAGTTATGAAACAGAGTTATTTAAATGGATACCAGTGAATAAATGATAAACCGTCACTTCCAAAAATCTGACTACACAAAGTGATGTGCTACTACGATTTCCACAGTTTGCCAAATTTCATATATAGACATTTACAGAAATATACGCAAATTTAGTGAATTCTCTTCACTAATTTACACTCAGAAAAGAGGGGTGTTATTTTCTAAAAGCAGCATGGATAGTGATAAATAGTGATAGTGTTCTGGAGAGAAATGTTAAAAATGTTTGAATGTTTAAGACTGTAAGGCTCTTGAGTGGTGCAACAAAAAAACGTTTACCCTATCGTCACGAGATTGCAAGACCGGGACTCCTTGCCAAACAATACTCATTTTGTGTAGGAGTGTATAATTTACTATGTGAATCTGGAATAAATGACAGTTGTGATAGTGTTACGAAATCTCTAATATTAACCGATCTCCTGTACAGTAAGTCCCACCCCTTCTCACTTCTCATGCTAGTATTAACTCGTCTGATTTTAATTTTCCTGCTTGACAAATATGGCGTACAATCACACACATTTACATACCAATTCACACTATAGACAATTTAGAGATACCGATCCGCCTAACAAAAAAATGTTAAACAAATTGACAATTAATTGTTATTGAATACAATAATGTTACATACAGCAGTTAAAAAGAAATTCTATATGTTCTCCCCATGGTTCACATTTCTTTTTAACTGCTGAAATACATAAAACTATGTGAACTTCTATACTGTAAACTGAATGTAAAATTTTCTAGATCTACATCCTACATAAAATAGTTGAGAATGCAGCTTTGTATATGTCTCAACCTTCATATTGTTACAATACAAGGAAATGTAAAGCTTGAAATAAGTAGAAAGAACACCTAGAATTTAGTGTAATAATCTTATATCGGGTTTGTTGCGTTGTCTTATAATATGTAAAACTATGTTCAAACTACCTACCATTTGTGAAAATATCTTGCATTTCACTGCATTTCCCTGACTATTAGCTGTTGTGCAAAAAATTAAATTGTTCCCAACAGTTTTCCTTTAGTCTACATGCAGTTAGTTCATCTTACCGTTGGTTTGGTTCTGCTGTCGACTCTGTAAGGGAAGGAAGTACTCCGAACGCATCAGAAAAGTACCACTTGGAGAAAGCTTCTCAATCTCGTGGGAAGTGGTGGAGGATGAAGTCACAGGGATATGACAGAACTTTCCAGTAAAGTTGGTAGGACAGAGACATCGATCTTTCTTAATGCACACACCTCCGTTTTTACACAACATGGGGCACAGAACTAGAAAGAAAGACAGCGAGAAAAACGTAGATAGATATAATTGAATCGAAGTCATTCCAGAGGTGTCACATACTGTATACTGAGTAGACACTGAGTAGACACTTTATTAAACTTACAGTATAAGGCAAATAAAGGTCTTAGATTATTGATGTCTGGACCATAATACACAGTAATCGGTTGATTCTTATGACTTCATTGTGCATGAGCTGTCCTAGGTCAACATTTTATGTTATTTAATGTATTCGGTTTTAATTCATGTATGAATAATTAATTAAATAGAAATCTATCCTGGCTCTTAAGTAAACTTCCATTTTATTTGTATAACTATAACAATAAAAAGGTTAATAATTAACATTGTCACAAACCCTCTATGCAGAAATCCAAACATAGAATTTGATATACATAATAAGCAAGCCAGAGGAGACATGGCCAGGAAAAACTTCCTGAGACACCATGAGGAAGGATCCAGACTGAACGATAATTCTCTTCTTGGTGATGAAAGACAGTGCAATTACACAGCAAAAAAAAATTCTAACATATGACAATATACTGTATGATTATTAAGCCTATTTCTAAACATATTTCACTAATGCAAAGTTTCAAATGTTTTTATTTTTCCAATTGGCAGATAATTTTGCTTCTAGAAATTGATGCCTAAAATTAGCAAAATAATCTTCAAATGTAACAAGAAAATTTTAAACCCAAAAATAACAAAATATGTCTAGACATAGAAATAATAATAATAATAATAATGATAATAATGTTTAATAAGTGTAGACACAGGGGGGCACGGTGGCTTAGTGGTTAGCACATTCGCCTCACACCTCCAGGGTCGGGGTTCGATTCCTGCCTCCACCTTGTGTGTGTGGAGTTTGCATGTTCTCCCCGTGCCTCGGGGGTTTCCTCCGGGTACTCCGGTCTCCTCCCCCAGTCCAAAGACATGCATGGTAGGTTGATTGTCATTTCTGGAAAATTGTCCCTAGTGTGTGATTGCGTGAGTGAATGAGTGTGTGTGCCCTGCGATGGGTTGGCACTCCGTCCAGGGTGTATCCTGCCTTGATGCCCAATGACGCCTGAGATAAGCACAGGCTCCCCGTGACCTGAGGTAGTTCGGATAAGCGGTAGAAGATGAATGAATGAATGAAAGTGTAGACACATTTGAGTAATTTCACTGTATTGTAACCTGCTTTCCCCTCCTTGAACCGCCACCTTATTGTGGTGGAGGGGTTTGCGTGCCTGAATGATCCTAGGAGCTATGTTGTCTGGGGCTTTCTGCCCCTGGTAGGGTCTCCCAAGGCAAACAGGTCCTGGGTGACAGGCCAGAACAAGAGCGGATCAAATACCCCTTATGACTAATTCAATAACAAGGTCCGTGACGTCACCCGGTATGGCGCAACCGGGGCCCCACTCTGGAGCCAGGCCCGGGGTTGGGGCTTGCATGCGAGCGCCTGGTGGCCGGGTCTTACCCCACGGGGCCTGGCCGGGCTCAGCCCGAAGGAGCGACATGGGGCCGATCTCCTGTGGGCCCACCACCTGCAGGAGGGACCGTAAGGGGCTGGTGCAATGTGAATTGGGTGGCAGTCGAAGGCGGGGGCCTCAGCGACCCAATCCCCGGACACAGAATCTGGCTCTAGGGACATGGAATGTCACCTCGCTGGGGGGAAAGGAGCCTGAGCTGGTGCGGGAGGTTGAGATACAGACTAGAGATAGTTGGGCTTGCCTCCACGCACGGCTTGGGCTCTGGAACCCAACTCCTTGAGAGAGGCTGGACTCTCTACTACTCTGGAGTTGCCCACGGTGAGAGGCGGCGGGCTGGTGTGGGCTTGTTCATAGCCCCCCAGCTCAGCAACCATGTGTTGGAGTTCACCCCGGTGAACGAGAGGGTCGTTTCCCTGTGCTTGCGGGTCGGGGATAGGTCTCTCACTGTTATTTGTGCTTACGGGCCAAATGGCAGTGTAGAGTACCCGACCTTCTTGGCGTCTCTGGAAGGGGTGCTGGAAAGTGCTCTGACCGGGGACCGGCGACTGGGGGACTTCAACGCTCACGTGGGCAGTGACACTGACACCTGGATGGGCGTGATTGGGAGGAACGGCCCCCCGACCTGAACCCGAGTGGTGTTCTGTTATTGGACTTCTGTGCTAGTCACAGTTTGTCCATAACAAACACCATGTTCAAGCATAAGGGTGTCCATCAGTACACATGGCACCAGGACACCCTAGGTCGGAGGTCGATGATCGACTTTGTGGTTGTTTCATCTGACCTCCGGCTGTATATCTTGGACACTTGGGTAAAGAGAGGGGCGGAGCTGTCAACTGATCACCACCTGGTGGTGAGTTGGATCCGATGGCGGGGGAGGAAGTTGGACAGACTTGGCAGACTCAAACGTACTGTGAGAGTCTCCAGTCAGAGAGAACTTCAACTCCCACCTCCGGCAGAGCTTCAACCAGATCCCGAGGGAGGTTGGAGACATTGAGTCCGAGTGGACCATGTTCTCCACCTCCATTGTCGACGTGGCCGCTCGGAGCTGTGGCTGTAAGGTCTCCGGTGCCTGTCGTGGTGGCAATCCCCGAACCCGGTGGTGGACCCCAGAAGTAAGGGATGCCGTCAAGCTGAAGAAGGAGTCCTATCGAGCCTGGTTGGCTCAGGGGACCCCGGAGGCAGCTGATAGGTACCAGAGGGCCAAGCGAGCTTCAGCCCGGGTGGTTGCGAGGCAAAAACTCGGGTCTGGAAGGAGTTCGGTGAGGCCATGGAAAAGGACTATCGGTTGGCCTCGAAGAAATTCGGGCAAACCGTCCGGTGCCTCAGGAGGGGGAAGCAGTGCCCTGCGCACACTGTTTACAGTGGGAGTGGGAATCTGCTGACTTCGACTGGGGACATCCTCGGATGGTGGAAGGAGTACTTTGAGGTTCTCCTCAACCCCACTGACATGTCTTCCATCGAGGAAGCAGAGGCCGAGGGCTCAGTTGTGGACTCGTCGATCCCCCAAGCTGAGGTCACTGAGGTAGTTGAGAAGCTCCTCAGTGGCAAGGCACCGGGGGTGGATGAGATCCGCCCTGAATACCTCAAGTCTCTGGATGTTGTGGGGCTGTCTTGGTTGACACGCCTCTGCAACGTCGTGTGGAGGCTGGGGACAGTGCCTCTGGACTGGCAGACTGGGGTGGTGGTCCCTCTTTTTAAGAAAGGGGACCGGAGGGTGTGTTCCAACTACAGGGGGATCACACTCCTCAGCCTCCCCGGAAAAGTCTATGCCAGGGTACTGGAGAGGAGAATTCGGCCGATAGTCGAACCTCGGATTCAGGAGGAACAATGCGCGTTTGGAACACTGGACCATCTCTATACCCTCGGCAGGTTGCTGGAGGGTTCATGGGAGTTTGCCCAACCAGTCCACATGTGCTTTGTGGATCTGGAGAAGGCATTCGACTGTGTCCCTCGTGGTGACCTGTGGGGGGTGCTCTGGGAGTATGGGGTCCGGGGCCCTCTGCTAAGGGCTGTCCATTGCTGGCAGTAAGTCAGACTTGTTCCCGGTGCATGTCGGACTCCAGCAGGGCTGCCCTTTGTCACCGGTCCTGTTCATTATCTATATGGACAGGATTTCTAGGCGCAGTCGTGAGCCGGAGGGCCGGTTTCCTCCGCAGGGTGGCTGGGCGCTCCCTTAGAGATAGGTGAGGAGCTCGGTCACCCGGGAGGAGCTCAGAGTAGAGCCGCTGCTCCTCCACAGAGGAGTCAGCTAAGGTGGCTCGGGCATCTGTTCCGGATGCCTCCTGGACGCCTCCCTGGGGAGGTGTTCCGGGCACGTCCAACCGGGAGGAGTCCCCGGGGAAGACCTAGGACATGCTGGAGGGACTATGTCTCTCGGCTGGCCTGGGAATGCCTCGGTATTCCCCCGGAAGAGCTGGAGGAAGTGTCTGGGGAGAGGGAAGTCTGGGCGTCCCTGCGTAGACTGCTGCCCCCGCGACCCGGCCCCGGATAAGCGGTAGAAAATGGATGGATGGATGGATGTAACCTGCTTTCAATTTTTTCAGTGTCAAAATCATGACTTTTCAATATTTATACTATGTACAATTAAATCAAACAGTAGTAAGTGTGTTAAAAGGATGTTCACCATGAGCATTATAGACTTTATGTATACAGCAAGTCTGCAGTATTTATTAAAGTGTGCATCAAACAAGTGTGCAGTTAAATGCAACATTAAGAAATCTAGACATTCACATAAAGCCCACAAATCACCATATATGGTAAATGCTCCTCTTTAATAAGCTCAGTGCTCATGGCAATGCTTGTTTCAGATGACATGGAGATGAGATGGAGTGTGTCCAAACATCAAGCAGGTGAACTTCATCAACAGTTAAGTAGAAGTACTGCTGCATATAAGAATCAAAATGTCTTATACAGAATTTTTTAAGTGTTTTGTCTAATACTTGTAATTGACGATAAGTCAGGTGGGAACATCACATAATCTGTTTACTTGTGATGATGCAAACCACTAAGGGCTACACATACACTGTCAGGAGTCTTCTCAAGAACTTGAATTTTTTTGCAAATAAAACATTGGGCAGGGTTTGAAGAAAAAGGAGATCCACCCAAAAACTGAGTTTAACTTCGGATTAGTTTGTGTGTGTGCAAAAGCATCTGAGGTGAACTCCCAGTGAGAAAAATGGCCCACTTGGTCCTCCAAGTGTGTGTGTGAATATAAATTGATATATGTGCATATTATTGTGTAGAATCCAAAAAAACTGTGATTTATCACACACAAACACCAGCATCGCTCTCTATCTCGCGGCATCATTATGATCTAATGCGGTTTATGTAACAAGGACCTGATTGTTTGCTGAGTCAGATCAGTTGTGTGTGTATGTGTGTGTGTGTGTGTGTATGAGTGTTTATCTTCAGAGAGAGATGTGTCTGTTATTACTTTACATAGTGCACAGTTTATCATCTCTGAATTACAGTGTCTCAATTGTGGATTAGATGGATTGGATTATTTGGGATTAAGTCAAATTCTTTCACAAAGCAACTTAAAATCAGAACAATCTTCTTTGTTCTCCTTATTTTACTTATTTTATGCTGAGTTTTTCCAAATTGTGACACCAACTAAAATATGTTCATAAACACCAACACTTCCTATCAAACATCAACACTTTCTACCAAAAAACAGTCTTTACCACTGAAAAACAACACCCTTCTTTGTATTTAAGTGACTGTGAAAGTTGTAATATGTGGCAAATTCTGTTAGGATAAAAAATGACAGAATAAAAATAAAAGTAATCAATCAAACAGACAAAATCCCCACATATTGTATACAAGTATAGTGTAAGCACAACAACTGCTGCTTTCAGTATGCGAGCAGCTTAAAATATTTTGTAATAAGCAGCAACGGAGTAGCAGTTCAAGCTTCCTGAAAATATGATCGGGTTAAGTTCAGTTCCATGTATGAAACTTGCATTGGTTTCAATATTATCCATTAATAATTGATTTCACTCTCTCTCTCAAAAAGTCTCAAATGTTTGTTTCAACGTGATTAATCCAATTTTATGACATTTAGCAGATTCCCTTATCCAGGGTGACTTTCATTTTATCTCATTTTATGCAACTGACGGTTAAGGGCCTTGCTCAGGGGCCCAGGAGTAGCAGATTTGGTGGAGCTGGGATTCAAACTCACAACCTTCTGATTAACCACTTGCCTACCACACTTTAAAATCAGGATATCTATTTATTTATCCTTATATCCTTATAACGGAGGCAAGAAAAACTCCCTAAAATGATATTAGGAGGAAACCTTCAAAAAAAAAAACCAGACTCAAAAGGGAACACATCCTCATGTGGAGGACACTGGACTGTGATTATAAAATAGTTTCATACATACAGTGAGAGCAAAAGTCCACACTTAAAAATTCAGGATTTCATTAAAAATTTCTATAACAAATTTGAACTAAAATCTTTTGAACAAAGTATGTAAATATTTAATAAGAATTTGCACCATTTCTAGTTCCTTATTTTCCCTATCTTGTGTCTAATCCGTCCTATTGAAGCATGTGTTCAGATGGCACTCAGATAAATTTGATCTAAAATGGATCATAAATATTTGCACGTTTGTAGAGTATTTGTGGAATATTAATAATGTCGGAAATTCATGTGAATATTTCAAAGATTCTAAGCAAGAAGTTGTCTAAGAAAAGAAACGAAAAAGAAAAGCAATAAACAAAAGCCTCAGACTTTTGGATCCCACTGTAGATAAATGTTTCATACAAAGAAGATTATTTATTTTAGTTATAATTCATATTTTATGAAAGATGTTATTCTTAACTCATGGACTTAGACAATAAACAGCCAGCATGTATAGAAGGGAAATTATTTCTAATCACATTATAATCATCTGGTGTCACTTTGATGAGGATGGGTTCTCTTTTGAGTCTGGATCCTCTGGAGGTTTCTTCCTATTAACATTTCTGGGAGTTTTTCCTTGCCAATGTTATTTCACACTTACTTATTACTCATAAATAAAAAAATTTAAATGTAGAATTAATTTTTTCCTGAATTTATATGATTTCTGTAATTTTTGTTTTTATTTCTTTTTTCTTTTTCTTTTTTTATTTCTTAAAATTGGTAGCTTGCACCAAATTAAAAGTGAATTGTTCTGTAAGGACTGTTTTCAATGCGCTGTACTCAGTATAGTGACAATAACAATCTTTATCTTTTTTTACTTAGTTTTTTTTACTTTGACTGGCCTTATATTACATGTGCAATATCTCTCACTGTATTACTTTGTGACTGCATAATCTATTTAGAGTTTACTATTATTAAACTTAAACATTAATAGCCTTGCATGGTCTTTTGTCTGTGCTCAGTGTTTACAGTTTGCTACTTCTTTTACTGTGTAAGAGCTACTCCACTTTTTTTCACTGTGTCTGGGTTGTGGTACAACTGTAGCACAAGAACTGTATTTTATATAGATGTTTAAAGCGCTCTTTACACATGACAATAAACCTGTAGCTGAAACTGAAGTTTGAGAGTTACACGTCACCCCACTGTAACTGATCAGCTGATTGGGTTACTGATTGATGCTCAAAGCAGATTAGAGAGAGAGAGGAAGAAAAACTGCACTAGATTCAACAATGCAATGAAATAGAAGAAAAAAAGGACCATTAAACTTTTTGTGATGTTAATGTAACTAAAGACCTGAAATGAGCAAGATTCATGCTGTACAAATGTACTGTGTGTGTGTGTGTGTGTGTGTGTGTGTGTGTGTGTGTGTGTGTGTGTGTAAGAGCAAGTTTGGTGTGTAGGTTTTATCTCTTCTCGGCCTACTTGCAGCATGTGCTTTTAATTTAGCTGAAGACACCCCCTCCCATAGTTTTTCCTTCTTCGATTCAAGCATTAATACAGAGTGCACTCTGTGTGTGTGTTTGTGTGTGTGTGTATATGTGACAGCGAGATAAAAAGCATACGTAATGATCCCAAAATCAAAGATTACTCATTTCATCCTTTCACATTTCTGTGTCCATTTATTTATTTGTGTGTGTATGTGTGTGTGTATGTGTGTGTATGTGTGTGTGTGTGTGTGTGTGTGTGTGTGTGTGTGTGTGTGTGTGTGTGTGTGTAAGAAAATTTATCTTTTTAGGATACATAAACATTGATAGGAGGAAATTATGTCAGTAAGAACATATGGACATCTTTCTGGTTTGTTAGTGAAATGTTGACCCAATGTGTGTGTGTGACCCAATGCGTATGTGTGTGTGTGTGTGTGTGTCTGTGTGTGTTTTCATAAGGGTCAAATCTTCATCACTACTGCATAAATTGCAACTTACCAGTGCAGAGTGCAAAGTTTCAAAGCGCCATGCAGCCATGCAAAAGATTTGTAATTCACTGTATACTTTTCTAGCTCAGAAATGAGTTCAGCTGGAACACAGATGCTAAACTTCACCCTTTTTCCTCAAAGACATACATACACTGTATGGCCAAAAGTGTTAGGCACCTAACCATCTAACGGAATGTCCCTCTTTCAGATTTAGTCCCCCCTTTGCTGCTATAACTGCCTCCAGACTTCTGGAAAGCCTTTATGCTAGAGTTTGGAGTGTGGCTGTGGGGATTTATGCACATTCAGCTACAAGAGTATTAATGAAGTCAGGTATTGATGTTGTAAGTGTGACGAGGCCTGGGGTACATTCAGGGTTCCAGTTCATTTCAAACGTGTTCAGTGGGGTTTGACGTCAGGACTCTCAAGCTCTTCACTACAACCGTAGCTAAACATGTATGCATGGACCTTGTTTTGTACCCAGGTGCATTGTCATGCTGGAAAAGATTTAGGCCTCTTAGGTCTAATGAAGAGATAGACATTCTACAAAATTGTGTGCTTCTATCTTTGTGGCAACAGTTTGGCAAAAATGGCCCCATATGGGTGTGATGTTCAGATCAGTTTTGTCAGATTTGATGTCTATAGTAAAAAAAGCCTTACCTATTCAATGTTGATGCTGACAAATAATGATATCGTGATGAAAAGAACATGATTTTATAGCATCTTGCCTTAATCCAAGTCTGAGTACATTATTGAGAACTATTTTTGTTTCATCAGTCATCCAACAAAAATATAAGAACATCCATCATTCTTCACTTTTTGGAAGGCCAGTTGGCTGAGGAACACCAATATATTCTGCAAAAGGGGTGTGTACTGAGTGCATAGGGTGTAACAGCTATTCTGAATAAGTTATATAAAAGACAAAGCAACATAAAAACCATTGTCAGTTTATCAGCTACATACAGTAAATACATCAATATTGACCGTATCCCATCTGCTGTAAGCAATTTGACAGCTCCAGGATTCTAGATTAAAGTATTAGTCAGGGACTAACAGAAAACACAAAGAAAATTCTCTCTCATGTGACCTCTCATGTTTGGCTTTATGTCCATTCTCTCAGGCCTGGTTTACATTTTGGCTGTTACAGCTAGACCCCACTTGCTCTCTTTTCACAATGTACACCCTTTTAAACCACTGTGGCATACAGGAACAGCATCCCTAATAATCTGTTCTCCTGCATTGCTGCTAGTGTCTGATGCTGGACTTGAGCTGTGTCCAAATATTACCCCATTGTACTACCCTATTATATAGTAGACACTATATGCCAAAAGATTTCTAAATGTAGTATTTAAAAAAACAGTACGTGTGACGTTCCCTACTACTTTTGCTAAGACTCTGGAGCTAATGTTTAATGCACTATCCCATAAGGCAGCAGGACTGTTTGGTAAAAGCCATATGTATTAAATGTTGTTCCTTGTTGTTAAACCACATTTGTTGACCTGTTGAAGGTTACTATGAAGTTGTAGATCACATGACAATGGCAACATGGGTCATGTGCTAGCCTAATGGTTAAGGTGTTGGGCTACCAATCGGAAGGTTGTGAGTTCAATCCCAGGTCCACCAAGCTGCCACTGTTGGGCCCCTGAGCAAGGCCCTTAACCCTCAGTTGTATAAAAAAATAATGATAATGTAAGTTGCTCTGGATAAGGGAGTCTGATAAATGCTGGAAATGTAATGTAAATATAGTATTATATTTACATGTATATAAATATACTATATTATTAATATAGATCAAGACAACAGCTGAGTAAAAGGTACTAAGTGGTTTTGGACTTCGATTATTTCACACTACAGCATTCATCCTGATACTCCTTCTGTGATTTTTGAATCACCATCTGCTACTGTGGAAGTCCCTATGAGGATAATACTGCACTTTCCAAAAACCAGCTTAGCTCCAAGTCTTGTCAGTGGATAATCTCATATGGATACTGGAAACTGCTCAAACTGCTGCTGTAATCCTTTTAAAGATACAGATACGATGCTCATACTAAACACCCTGTTAACACCCCACCCTGTTAATCTGTCTGTCTGTCTAACTGTCTGTCTGGTTTATGATTTTGCTACTGGTTTAAGATTTTGCACACAAGATGTTAATTTACACACAGGATGGAATTATTATACTGATATAGACTATAAAGATATAAAGACTGATATCACATTTTTATATCCAAAACATTAGCGTGCTAGTTTTACAAAGGGGAGTTATACTCTTTCTTTTGAACCAGGTGCCAGGATGATGTCAACTTGTAACCCTCAAAAGCAGCTTTATTATCTGTATGTGTGTGTGTGTGTGTGTGTGTGTGTGTGTGTGTGTGTGTGTGTGTGTTTGTGTGTGTGTTTTTAGGTGAGTCTTGAGTGTGGAACAGCTGGAAACAGACTGCTGTATGTTTATCCATGTATGTGTTTGTATTATTTAGTTAACTAATCATTCCCCAAAACCAAAAAGTTATCATACATGCACACAGATGTGTGTGTGTGTGTGCTTGTGTGTGTGTATGGGGTGTGTGTGCGTGTGTGTGTGTGTGTGTGTGTGTGTGTGTGTGTGTGACTTAAGCAGAAAACACCTGGAACCAGACTGCTATGTTATCAGAACTGTTTCAAAATTTTGTTCTGGTAATTTTTCATTTATACAAAAGTATGTGCAATATTTACATACGGTGTGTGTGTGTGTGTGTGTGTGTGTGTGTGTGTGTGTGTGTGTGTATGTGTGTGTGTGTGAGAGAGAAAGAAATTTAAGCAGAAAACACCTGGAACCAGACTGCAATGCTGTTAGAACTGTTTCTATTTTGTTCTGTTAATTTGTTTATTCAAACAAAAGCTTCTGTAATAGATACATACTGTGTGTGTGTGTGTGTGTGTGTGTGTGTGTGTGTGTGTGTGTGTGTGTGCGTGTGTGTGTGTGTGTGTATATGCGTGTGTGTGTGTATACTTACACACTCTAAAGCCAGACGTGCTTGTCACATCCTCATTGCTATACAGCGTGGTAATGTTGCCTCGCTTGCAGTTGTTGATGCAGTGTCCATTGGAGCAGCGCTGCCTGCAGATGGTTGGCGTGAAGAGAACTTTAATCCTCTCGGCTGCTGGAGACACATGCAGCAGTGCCGACACACAACACAGTAGCAAAATCAGTGTTCGAAACATTGTCGCACACACACAAACACTCACACTCTCACACACTGAAAAAAGAGCAGCTGAGGATCCTGAGTGAAGTCCATGCGTCCTCTCAGCTTCTCTTTACTTTTCTGCTTTCGTCTTACAGTTGCAAAAAGGCAAAATAGACTTACACACATACACACACTAGCAAAATAGTCTCAGGCAGTGTTACAAACACACACACCTGTGTGTGTTAAGAAGCAATAAAAAATCCTAAAGTTTTAGAAAGTTTAATCATCCCAGGAAATGCAGTTTGGTCTGTGTTCAAAATCCAATGTGTTGTGAAAATGAGATCCATCACATACTGGAGTGAAGCTCAGACACACACTGCTGTGCATAAGCAGAACTTTCTGCGTCATATGAGAGGAGAGTGGGCGGTGAAAGAAGGAGGAAAATGAGAGAGGGAGTCAGAGGGAAATAGCGAGGAAGGGGAGAGAAAGAGAGAGAGAAGGGTACTGTTGGCGTTGTATATGTGGGTGAGCAATGTTTGGAAGCGTGTGTGTGTGTGTGTGTGTGTGTGTGTGTGTGTGTGTGTGTGTGTGTGTGTGTGTGTGTCTGTGTGTGTGTGTATGGAAGCAAGGCCGTACAGTACTTTTGTTCCACACTGCACTTTAATAAACACCACAAACTGACTTAATGTAATGGAACTCCGCCCACAAATGATCATCTTAAATTGCCACTCTCACTTAAAAAAAACCCATTATATCACAGTTTAATGTACACAGCCTAAGATCTCTGAGTGTCTTGTAGTGATGTTCTTTACAGAGCGTGTCTGTAAATCACAGTGCAGAGTGGTATAAATGTAAATATTAATGTAATTATTGTAAAGGATTATCTCCATCCACTCACTATCAGTCAGTTTCAGTCAGTTTAAAGCTTCATAAGAGCAGGAAGTGACATCACTGGTGGATACCCACAAACTCCAGAATCTGGACCAGACATTTTATCTACATTTATATATCAAATGTTACATTATAAAAAGCAGTGTTGTTGTATGGTGTGTGAGTCATCAGAATAGTTCATCAGGGTCTAATATTTAAAACCAGAGCACAATATGAGCTGCCTGTCATATCTTAAATAAGTGGCTAATCAGCTGGGTGATGCATTTATTTGCCAAACAAGACTAACTAGCTAACTTACTCTAGGCATCTAGACATCTCACCCATTCAGCCTTTCTGACTTGCTTTAGATTCGCTATACTCTGTATAGGACCAAATATTTCCTAACCGCCATACCCACATGTGCTTATTGAACATCCCATTCCAAAACCATAGACAAGATTTTATACTGGATTTTGGACTGTGGCTGTGGGGATTTGGCCATTTGGCCACAAGAAAATTAGTTAAGTCAGCGGCTGATTTCAGGTGAGAAGATTTGGGTTGCATTTGGCATTCTTATTTATCCGAAAAGGTATGCACTGAAGCTCTTCTGAGTTTCCAAGGATGTGCAACAGTTTGGGGAAGAACCACATATACAGTACAGTACAGTAGTTGTGATAGTCAGGTGTTATCAAATTTTAGGCCATTTAGTGAAGTTAGCATCTTGTTGTCCTAATCATGTGGCTGTACTCATAATATTATCATTCTATCACTTCTTGTCTAGTCATTTTGCATAATGATGCTTGAATTGTTAAAACCCAAATAAAGCAAATTATAACCTAAAAAAAAGAAATCCACATGAAATCTGCATTTCTGTCCGAGACTCTTAGCATCTTAAAGTGGGATATTCTAGGGGTACTTATTTATCTCTTACACCTGTGAGTCCCAGCACTGCCAAATCTGATGGAACAATAAATCTGGAGTGCGACTGCAGGGAGGATTCAGCTCTGTCTGCATTTATGTGGATGATCTATCGACCATTTGGCCCCTGTCATACAGCAGTAACTCTAAATTCCAAGGGACACATAAGGACATATGGGCAGGTCCAAAAGTCTGAGAACACTACCAAGAACTGTTTTTATTGTAATACTTAGCATTTTATTATGTATTTTTTAATAACAAGATTATAATAGTTGTACTAATTAAACAAGTTAGCACACTATGCTTAACGTGTTCATAACATGACAATAACACTGCAAGTTAGGAGCATCCATTTCTTATAGCTTAGTGAAATGATGGCTAGTATTTAGAAAGTTAGTATTTAATGCAGGATATTGGTTTATTTGATGAAATAATACTTATAATTACTGGTTTGTAATATTGAACGCTGAAGTATTTTGCCATTTATTCAAAACCATTGGTGTCTTGCCTGGAGAATGTTAATGTCTAATAGGAATTAATGGTGATTAATGGTGAATAATTATGTCCATCACATGTTGTTAGTGTTTTTCGGTGGAATATCATGGGAAGATGGGAGTCATGTTTGATGGAGAATGTTGGTGTCTAATTGTAATTGTACTAATTGTAGTGGTGTCATATTCTGTTGGCTGAAAATGGACTGATATGAATTTGTAGGTTTGATGAAGATTATTTGTGAATGATAAGAAGTTATGGTGTGTAAAGGAGACTGATCTTACCTGAAAGGAGTGTTGGTGGGTTTGACTGATAATGTTGATGTCTGCTAAGAAATAACATTTGATGGAGAATGTTGATACCTGATGGGTAGTAATAGTTTTAATGGATAATTTTGGTATATGGTAAAGTATTGGTGTGTTTAATAGATAATGGGGGTGTCTGATGGGAAGTAATGGTGTTTAAATGGAAGATTTTGGTACTGATTGGGGTGGATAAAGGTGTCTAATAAAGAACTGTGGTGTGTTTGATTAAAAAAATAAAAAGTGACTGAAAATGTGTTGGAAATGTTTAGTCCTTAAAAGGAAATATGGATTGATAGTGTGAAGTGTGTGAAGTGGGGCGGTTTAGGGTGTAATATCTAGGTGTATTTAAGAGCACTGGATTACAGTATAGTTGGAGGAGACGGGGTTGAGTTCCTGATTGTTGATTTAGTGATGTCACATGTCTGGGTTTATTTTTTCAAATACTAATGCAGTTCTCTACTTACACAAACCCTCATATGTACACAAAAGAGGCCTAAATCCCATCATAAATATTAAGATCATGAAAAAAATTTAACCTGGCAAAATCTGAATCTAACATTTTTTACAGATTTTGGTAATTATGCCCTGTTAATATTTTATTTCTGCAGCAGTGGGCATTATACTCTGTTTTCCCCTAGCTATATCTAGGCCATCATTATGCCCCTATATATTATATTTATATATATATATATATATTATTATAGTATTGAGTAATACATATATATATATATATATATATATATATATATATATATATATATATATATATATATATATATATATATATATATATAAAGATACATTAATCCCCCAAAATCCATCTTTCTAAAAGTTTGGTCCATCTTTCACAAAGGACAACCACTAAAATACTAAAATACAGTTCTGTTAAGTGTCACGCTTGCCTGTCTTCAAAACTTGACAGCCCTGAAAATAATTCTCACTACTTAAGAAAACAAAAAATAAGCATCATATATATGATTAGACACAACCAGGGTAAAAAAAAAGTATAAAGGTCTTGCATTATGCATTTTTTTGGTAACAGGATCAGAGTGCAAAGACACAGTTTGAACATAATCATCGCCAGAATCAACATTGTGTCACACAAGCATCCTCATTTGGCAAAGGAGCAGTGTCACAAAAAGGCCAGACTGAGTGGATCTTTATCCATGGAATATGCAGTGACATTCATCTTTTTGCATTAGAAGTATATTGGTATTAGTCTTTTTGTCACTAAATATTTGTACAGGGCTTTTTTTGTGCAGATCAGAGAAGAATAAATAAAGGCTGTTTTTATCTTCAAGAATGTTCTGGGGGCTGAAATTCCATATCATCATTGCAAAGGCTTATCTAATGTGTAAATTATAACCTAGTGTTTTATAGTCAACAGAAACAGATTGGAATTAAATATATAATTATGTCTAGATTATGTCTATCTATCTTTCTGTCTGTCTGTCTGTCTGTCTTGAAGTTAAATTTAGCATTTTCTAAAAAGATAATAATCTCCAGATCCTTCAGGTATCTTTGTTCCTAGTTTTCTGTAGCTTTTGGCAGTGTTTATGCTCACTAACAGGCACTATTGAAGTACAGAGTCATTTACTAGCACCAAAATCTCTCCAAAGCTTTGTACATTTAAACCCTGTCTTTCTTAATGTGGAACAATGGTAATAATGAATTGTCCAACATAAACTTTATATGTCTGGCTCTGGTTTACTAATGAGCATAAAAAACATATTCTGTTACAGAGATGATGGTAAGGCTCATTTAAGCTGAGCGTAACATGATGAAATAAAAGCGTTCATTAAAAAGGGACCGGATTTTGGAAATGTAAAGAAGATGTTAGTGGTTTAATATTCATTTCCTTCTCATCAGGATGCCTGGACAGCCATTTTGGTCAGGATTGTTTACCTCGAAGAGTGTTGAAATTTTAAAAAGGTTTGTTTTGGAACTTATATTCCAATAAAATGCAAGACAATGCCTGTAACAGTCTGGAAATTTCTCAGTTATATATGTCTCTCAGCTGTGTTCCTGGCAGCAGAAAGAAAAAAGTAATGGCCCTCTCCATCATTCATTATTTCCATTAATACGGCTTCCTTTAACTTTCATTGGATTTCAATTAAGTGAAAAGTAAAAACTGAAATGAATTGACACTTCATGAAATAAAATTGGGTCTTTGTACAATGAACAGAGTGTGAAGAAGTCCTTAATATTAATCAGGAGCATCACTATTTTCATTTAGCTCTTTTTCCCCCACTGGCTTACACAGTGGCCAGGATGAATGCACACTTGTTAATGTACTAAAAGTGTAGTAAAATGTACCCAAAAGTTCATGGGTGGTGTTCACACTGTGATGTACTGTATGTTTGTTAAATAAATAAATGAATAAATAAATTACCACTTAAATCTTATGATCAATATGAATTCATACATAGAATGTTTGACGAATCTGTGTTCCTGAGCTAATATATACGTTGTTCAAGTGTGTTTGCTTCATATTTATTATATTTCGTATAGCTACTATATAGTAAACCTGCAATGTGTCACTGATTCCCAATTGAAGTGTGTTCTTTTTTTGTCATTGCGTCAAAATGACTTTTCAAAGTCGGGTAGATGCTGATCGTCAACAACAATATACCGGACAAGAACTGTTATTTTCACTTCCCTAGCATCATGTTCTAACTTTTACTCACAACAAATAGACATAGCGTATGAAGTCAGCACTTTACATTGAAAATCCTGACACTTTAATACTACCTAAAATATGTGACAGCCAATACAAAACCACAAAGTGTATGAAAGCATGTTAGCTTGTGAAGGAGGTTGCATATTCATGTCATCTCCATATCAAGAACGCTACAACCTTCAGTCTGAAAGCCTACCCAGTGTCTTCCACAGAGCACCTCTTTGTCATTCGATGATGTAATAATAATAATAATAATAATAATAATAATAATAATAATAATAATAATAATAGTAATTTATTTACCTTCTGCATTCAACTAACACAAAAAACTTAATCAAAGAGACTAGCACATTAGCAGCCACATTCATCTCATCCAAAGTCATTACTGCACCTCCACCCCTGGGCCAATGCAAACAATTGCAGGAATCCCCTACAATGCTATCTGAGTAAACACAAGTACAAAAATGTACCCGACGATAACCTTATCTCGCTCCAGAAGTTTTCAAAAAAGCAGGAAGTGTGCCAAATTATTAACACAATCTGTTCCAAGCAATACTGGCTTTGTTTGGAAAGTGCCATGTTCTGCACTGATATCCAAGCTTAGGTATGTGGGCATTGATCAAATCAGCTACAGTCACACGTTATTATGAAAACAAAACTTTAATGGATGAGGTTAAACAGCATAAATGCCTGACTTCTCTCTGTGTCAGCAGAGAGGTTATAAAATTCTGCACAGCTCAGTTAAAACAACAGGTTTCATAATGTAAAATAATAAGAGAAAGATATCAGAACATTTCCACCTTTAATATAAAAATGACAGCCTATAATGAAAAAAGAAAACTTGACATAACAAATCATCAAGCTCATGTTAAATAGTAATTAGTCCACTGTCTTTAACTGAAGTTACTCTTATTTTGACATCATCTTGGTTACATTCTACTACAAGAGCCTTGATCTACAAAGACCTTACAAAACATCAGCAGAATCTCACTGTTCAGAGGTATTGCTCAGGTGATGGCTGCAAAACAACTTCCAAGGCATTATATTTCATTTGTATTTTCTGCATTTGACAGATTCCCTTAAACAGTGTGACTTACATTTTCTCAGATTTTTATACAACTGAGCAATTGAGGGTAAAGGGCCTTGCTCACCGGCCCAACAGTGGCAGCTTATTGGTCCTGGGATTTAAACTCACAACCATCTGATCAGTAGTCCAACACCTTAATCACTAGGCTACCACATCCCCAAGATAGTTGGAGCACCACATCACCAAGAACAGGACATCCGTCCAAAATATACAAAGATCAAAACTTTCCAGGAAAGCTGCCAAGAGACTTATAGCAACATTGAAGAAGCTGCAAGAATATCTGACAATTATTGATTACTCTCTGCATGTGACAACAATCTTTTATATTCATTGCATGTCTGGGGCATGGTTTAGGGTGGCTACATTTAAACCATTTTTCACAAAAAACATCCAAGCCCAATTAAATCAGCCCTGAAAATGTGGTAAAATGTGTTATGATAAGGCTAATTCCCAATCGTAAAATAATTCCAGAATTCAAAAGATATGCTTGGGACAAAAGAAGGATAGAACACCCATGGTGAAGCATGGTGGTGGCAGCATCATGCTTTAGGACTGGGGATTTTATTCAATGGGAAGGAATCATGAACAGTCAATTTTAGTGCACAACCTTCAGGTGGCTGCTAGTAAGCTGAAAATGAAATGGAATTTCACCTTATAGTATGACAATAACCCAAAGCACAGATCCAAATCAGCAATGGCCCAGCCAGAGAAAAGACCTGAATCCAATAGAAAATTGAAAAGCCCTAAGAATTTGATGGATCTATAACATTTTTCCAAAGAGGATTGGGACAAAATTTCCCAACTGAGCTGATAAACCCTTACCCAAAAAGACTGTGTGGTGTGATAAAATCAATATGTGCATCAACGTACTATTATTTCAGGAGTGTACACACAGATATTGTCTTTTATATATTATATGTATTTTAGTTTTATTCTTTGAAAAGTGTCAGTTTGGTTTCCAATGGTATTGTACATGTTGTTGTAATTAATCCAGACTTTATATAATGAATAGTATTTTAATTATATACTTTTTTATCCATTGTATGTAATGACTAGATTAAGATTATGAATAGATTATTGGTTAATATGATCTTAAAATAAATAGCAATGTACATACCCAAAAGTAAATGAATAAATCTATAAAGAGCAAGAATGCTTGAATGGGAATATATTTGGTGAAGAATTTATAAAAAATATGGGCATTTGATGTAGAATGTTAGTTAAAAAAGTTTCAACTAACAATATGTTAATATGTTAATGTTAACTGGAAAACTGTGAAGATCTTTAATAGAAAAATGCACAAAGATGGTGTATATTGTTTCTGGAGAATGCAAATACAGTGCTAGTGTTGGTGAATATAGTGTATACTTCGGTGTTGGTGATTTGAAAATGTTTATTGGAAGCGTCTGCTTGTCTTTTCAGAATAATGCTGTTGGTTTGTTGAAGTTAATATGCATGATGGGGCTGTGTAATGACATGTGATGATGTGTTTGTTGATCGTTTGTGATGTTGAAGAATACATACTGACCTGAAGTGTATATGAGCGTATACTGGCCGTGTTGGGTGTAAAAGGCCTTCGTGCTGGTCTTTTCTTCAGTGGAGTTGCAGGACTGTAATCTGTTTCTCTCTGCGTCAATGTGTTTTAGCAGGATGTTAGCAATTTTATTCCCTCCTACTGCTCTGATTAAAGCTTTTCTTATCAGCATCACCTGGGCCTCTTTTTGACTGGAAGAGAGTCGGTCAGTTAGTCACACACACACACACACACACACACACACACACAAACACACACACACACAATTTCAGAATGAGGGTCTGACATTGCCAGGTATTGTAAAGGTGTGTAGTAAAGAAGACCACAACCCACAAGCTGAATGGAAATATGTAAAACATGTCTGTATTCTGTATCTCTATTTGTATTTAGATTTAAACTCAAAGTGGGTGTGTCCTTTTTTCTAGTTCTATATCCCAAATAAAGCAAACAAGTAGCCCGAGCTACTCAGGCAGTTACTAAGGATGAACGGTATCACTGAAAATGTTCACATGTTCACAATAAATGTAGACTTTCAATATAACTACATATATGGCCACTTGCTTGCACCTACAAGATTCATATCTGACTGCTCATCTGGATAAAGTAAAAACAACCAAACACCAGCATCTTTTTATTAGTATTTGTTCAGCAACACATCATGTTTTACATCTGAAGAATTTCTTTATATTCAGTTAGTATAATAAGATAATTGGTGTAAGCCTTGCATCAATTCTAAAGTAAGAGTATAGAGAGTGTGTGCATGTGTGTGCGTGTGTGTGTGTGTGTGTGAGTTTGTGTGTGTGTTCCAGTTTGTTCGTAACTGTGTAAAAACATCTCTAACACTCTATTTGGATGAAAACTCTATTTTGAACACACATAAAGTTTAGCGCAGATGTATAAAGTATTCTAAGGAATGTAGTAATAGAAAAAAAAATTACTTTAGTAATAATACTAAGTAATTTAGACTATTACTTCACATACATTGTGAACTGATTTCCATCCCAGCTGTATACATACATGGACAGAGATGGACATAATGCTGTTACGTCATTTTTTGGTGAATAAAGCCAAACGTTGACCTGTGGCATTACTCAGAGAGTAACTAGAGGCATGGCAATGTAAACTCATGAGAAGGAACATGACATCAGGTCTAAAGCTCTCCAGTCCAAGTACACTGTACAAAAAAAAATAAATATTTTTTTCATTCAAGTCTCAGGTTTAAAAATATGCTGATGTCATTTATGACTTAGGGCAAATAAAAAACAGAACAAGAATAATTACATTACACTATTTACTGTAGTGAACACACAGAAAGGTGGATCACGGAGACACAGAACATGTTTTGAGGGAGGCCCCTTGTTAATGTGAGCATGACATAAGACTTCTGGCTTAGACCCAACATACACCCCTGCAGCACATCTGGATTTTCACTGAGCCTCACCAAAAATGAACAAAATGAACTCTATCCAACTCTATCCTCTAATATAAAATAAAATAATCCATCCACCCTAGTGTAAGGACAGAAATTATAAATGCTTTCTTAATCATAAAGCGTCTTAATGTATCTACACATGCAGCAAAGCAGAAGCACGGGAAGAAACTCCGCCATAAGACTACAAAGACCATTTCCACCTAAACAAAACACAATTCCAACACCAAGCGGCTAAATGACCAGAGAGAAAAAAATATGTAAACATTGTGCACGCAATCTGACACAAGCAATCAGTCATTACACATTACAAGCACAACCAGATTCTCAGATTCCAGTGGTATAAGGATAATCACCATGTGACGAAAAAAAACTAAACACTTTTTTATTAACCACCAATTATTTTATTTTTTTCTTATTTTTATTTTATTACCTGGTAATACATATATATATATATATATATATATATATATATATATATATATATATATATATATATATATATATATATTCTAAGTACCACAATTATTTAATTAGTTTTTTAAGAAGTCGTTTTCAAGAAAGAGCCCCAAAAATAGGCCTATGGTTGAACAGTTTAATAGTTCAGATATCTTGTGAAGATATCTTGAAAGAAGGAAGAAATGTTTAATACAATATTTCTCATTATAAGATTATTATATAACAAATATAACACCATCAAGGGTGTCTTATGTTTGCCTCACACCTCCAGGGTTGGGGGTTCGATTCCCGCCTCCGCCTTGTGTGTTTGGAGTTTGCATGTTCTCCCCGTGCCTCAGGGGTTTCCTCCGGGTACTCCGGTTTCCTCCCCCGGTCCAAAGACATGCATGGTAGGTTGATTGGCATCTCTGGAAAATTGTCCGTAGTGTGTGATTGCATGAGTGAATGAGAGTGTGTGTGTGTGCCCTGCAATGGGTTGGCACTCCGTCCAGGGTGTATCCTGCCTTGATGCCTGATGACGCCTGAGATAGGCACAGGCTCCCCGTGACCTGAGTGTTCGGATTATGTATAGCTTTATGTATAATTATGTATAGCTTGTTTCCCATTGCTTACTAATGATACATGATTAATAATGTAAAATGTCTCCTATATAGTATATAAACAGAATAGTTTTAATAAAATTATATTTCAAATTGCCTCATAGTATTAAAGTAATAACACATCACTTTATGTGGCCTTAAGAATTGTGGCATGCATTTTTTGTTCATATTATTACCAAAAATAATCTTTAGATGTGAGAAAGTAGGAAGTGGAAATTTCTTTTGTTTATTTTGTTCTCGTTTGACCCTTTTGGTGGTTCATTGTCAAAATTTATTTCCATTATGTTAAGACTTTCCTTCCTTATTAACACACTCAAATACACCAGACTTCACTCAACACAACATCCGTGTATGACACACAGTAAAGACTATTGTTTTCTATTAGCCCAGTTTAACGTGAACATGCTCTAAAGAAAGAAATTTATGCTGTATCTTATTGTATGTATATTATTGAAAACAATTAACAAATGATTGCATAACTACTTTATACCTGAATGACCAAAAATGACCAAAAACTGTATGCAATACCGCACAATGTCAGTATTACTGTCAGTACTAATAACCACTTTGGCAGGTATTGCAAATGATTTTTGTATCCAGCTTGGACTTTCTATTCTTGTTTAAGAACATTTTACCCACTTTTTCATGCAGAACACTTCTAATTCTAATGCTATCTTGCATGTGCAGCATGTTTAGGATCTACATACATATTTCATATGATGTCATGGAGACTGTGAGGATCAATCCGAAAGCATCAACTTCTATTTCATGAAATAGCTCAAGGCGGATTTCGAGGCATTGATCTAATCCTGCTGTAGAAGTCTACCTAATTTCACCTTCAATTTTTAAACTGGCTATGACGCTGTGGAATCAAATGCAGGTTTGTGAATGGAGACAAGGGAAGTGAGTGGTAAGAATCACACACCTGTGCTAAATTGCATTAATGACTGATCTCTGATGCAGTGAGCTAGTGAGCAGGGATAAAAGGGAGAGAGCCAAGCAAACACTTTAACTTCACCCTGCACGCTGCACCCAAAGCATCACACAGAACCACTCATTCTCACTCACTCATTTTCTACCGCTTATCCGAACTACCTCGGGTCACGGGCATCAAGGCAGGATACACCCTGGACGGAGTGCCAACCCATCGCAGGGCACACACACACACTCTCATTCACTCATGCAATCACACACTACGGACAATTTTTCAGAGATGCCAATCAACCTACCATGCATGTCTTTGGACCGGGGGAGGAAACCGGAGTACCCGGAGGAAACCCCCGAGGCACGGGGAGAACATGCAAACTCTGCACACACAAGGCGGAGGTGGGAATCGATCCCCCAACCCTGGAGGGTGCTAACGTGCTAACCACTAAGCCACCGTGCCCCCCCACACAGAACCAGACTTTGGTAAATTAAGGTATAATTGCAGCCTGAATCCACCAAAGTGTGGTACTGTATGTGCCCCCTTGGACACTAATCAGTATGCCGTACATTCCCAGCTTGGTAAGGGGTGGGATGTTGTGTGTCAAAGATCTAACAGCACACAGACATATAGGTTGTATAATAATAATAATAATAATAATAAGAAGAAGAAGAAGAAGGAGAAGAAGAAGAAGAAGAAGAAGAAGAAGAAGAACCAATAGAAAGGGAGATAGAGCAAAACATTCTTTTTAAATATCAAATGTGAGATTTCCGGTTTGGATTTGACATTGAAGCTCAAATGAGAGAGAATACAGAATATAGAGAATAAGAGTGCCTCCTATAGACAAGTACTTGGTAACACATGTATAATTAAACTGACTGCAAGGTGAATTAAGTAATTTTTATAAGAAGGGAATTATCAAATATATTGAGATATTCGGTATCATTTACAAACATTATTTCTCTTTGAACTGTTATTGTGAGCCGGTGCTTGTATGAAACATTACTAAACATTTTTCAACTCATATACACTTTGTGGACAGCTAAAATAAAAATAACCTTGTCAAACTGTGTTTTACCTATTTCCCAAAGTGGAAATTTTGAAATTTACTGCTGTCATAATATTCATTCATTCATTCATTCATTCATTTTTACTTCATTTACTACTATCCATCCATCCATCCATCCATCCATCCATCCATTTTCTTTAGCACTTATAATGTAAGAGTCACATTGAATCTGAAGTCTTTCCAGTTCAGCCCGGCACACAAAACAGGGGACACCCTGGAATGGGTATTTATATAATATATATATATTATATATATATATAAAAATAAGAGGTATAGTCTCTTACCTTAGGGGCTTCCAGCGTACAGAATATTTCTCCATAGATTTTTGGTCTGTTGTGGCTGGTGTGAGTGGCACTGAGGGTGTGGTTCTGTATGTGGGTGTGGCTTCTGGTACATCTACAGGTGTGGGTGTAATTTCAGATGAAGAGATGGTTTGGTTCTCTTTACAATGCCGGAAACCTAAATGGCACAGACATGTGCTTCGCTTTCTGCACCCAGATCTGTTATAACAACGAGAAGAACACTTTGCTGCACAGACAGACACACAGACAGACAGACAGACAGATAGAGAAGCTTGTTAGATTGATATAAATACCCTAGTTGCTCTTTTTATTGACACTCCATTGACACCATTGCCTTTGCGTATGTATTTACCACTTTAAGGCAGTATGTATTCCAATGAGCTTAGCATTATTTTATTGAAATCTTTTTTTTCTGTACAGTTTTGTAATATAAACATTAAAACACAGATAAAACACTAAGTGTGCTCACGTGCACACTTCATATTTCATGAAGTTCGAACCCATAACCTTCCGATCAGTAGCCCAACACCTTAAACATTGAGCTACCACATCCCCTCATGAATTTACACATGCATTGATAAGTGTTTTGGTTCTTAACTTTAGCTTGGAGAATATTTTATTAAATGGTTTGAAAGGTTTTGCAGGCTGAGACACCATGCATACTGCGAGTACAGTTTTCCAACATTTTTCCAACAGAGTTGGAAAAACAGACAGTCAGTAAAATGGGCAGTAAGTTAGGTGACATAGTAGAGAAAAGAATTCAATAACGGAAACAAAAAATCAGGATGGCAATACATTTAATCTTAATCACTCACATTTTGTGCATTTCTTAGTCTTGGGATGAACAATCCAGCCAGAGCAGCATCTTGTTCCACACACGTTTGGCCTATGGAAAAATAGATTGATTGTAAGATTTTCATTGGATTTTTAGCTGTTTCTGATGGAATTAGTTTTTATATTTTGTTATTTATTTGTACTGCATTTTCTCCTGTATATTTATTAGATTCTGACATATCAGAATGAGATTAAGGTTCTGTATGTTATTTTTAGACTCTGCGTCTAACTAAAGCAACACTTCAGTGAAATAAGCAGAAGGTAACCCATTAACAAATGTGGTAAAGCTACTGTAGTAAAGATTTTAAGGTTTGGTGCTTGAATTTATTGCATTGGAGATGGATTAGAGATAGATAAGATTAATTTAGCTAACAGGTAAAGCTAGCAGTGCCTTTGGCTTAGCAGCAAGAAACTGCAAGGAGAAATCATAAAATATCAGTACACATATTGTGGTGACCATGTTAAAAACATTCTTTCTTTAAACACTGAAAATAAAAAGTGTTTGAATTTTCAAAAAGGTAAAACAAAGAAAGGTTCAATATCTTGAATATTCATATGCATAAAAATGCTGTACGCATCTATACCAGGTACAGCTAAATAACAAGTACAATTATAAATGTATTTCATTCATTCATCTTCTACCGCTTATCCGAACTACCTGTGCCTATCTCAGGCGTCATCGGGCATCAAGGCAGGGTACACCCTGGACGGAGTGCCAACCCATCGCAGGGCACACACACACTCACACACTATGGACAATTTTCCAGAGATGCCAATCAACCTACCATGCATGTCTTTGGACCGGGGGGAGGAAACCGGAGTACCCGGAGGAATCCCCGAGGCACGGGTAGAACATGCAAACTCCAACCACACAAGGCGGAGGCAGGAATCGAACCCCCAACCCTGGAGGTGTGAGGTGAACGTGCTAACCACTAAGCCACCGTGCCCCACTATAAATGTATTTATTTAGTAAAATTATAATAAACTGTAAACACTGTGAACATTATAAACACAGTATGCAGACAGATGTGGGGGTATTACACAGTGGGGGTATTACACATACTCCAGATTAATCTAAGATAATTAACTTTATTAGTTACAAATACAATTTGTTATATTGCTTATTTTAGTTAAGTGTTCATACAAAAATGGTTTTCCCTGAGTGTTATCCCATTCAATGAAGCATGTGTTCAACATGGTAGATAGAGTTTATCTAAAATGGATTAACAGGGTTTAGGCCATGCTAGCTTGAGGACATGCAATCATTAAACCAAATAGGTGTGCCAAATGTAGACCTCTGGTGTGTAAGGGTGTGGAAGGAGGAAGGGGCTTAGTCTGTGCTTTTAAGCACACTTTCAGTAAACAGGTCTCACCACAAACCCAAAGAAGCATGCAGCTAATTGGGTGGAAGTATGGTATCTGGGCTACCACTTGGGCTTAAAAAGAAATCAGCAATGGCATCCTTCAAAAGACCCAAGGTCTAAAATAGGGTGGGGGCAGGCTGGCTATTATCAAAAGTTTATAAATAATTTTTGAGATTACCGAATTACCTAAAAATGGACTGCCAGATCCAATCCAGTGAACAGAGCTGTCCAAGTGGGCATTCTGCCAGATAAAAGCAGTTTTATATTGGGGCATACTGCTGCATTCTCCTTTTGTTCTGCAGACTGATGCACTCACTGGACAGAGGGCTGGGGGCAGTTTTGTCCCAGATGGAGGAGAGGGAGGAGCACTCTGTGCTGTACATCAGCTGGAAGCTATCAATAAGAGACACCAAATACAGCATGATCGAGAACGTGTGCCTGGCAAGTGGGCCATCCTCATCCTCTAATAGTACCTACTAGCGCACACTTTTAGACTCCATTCCGATCACTTCCACTCCAATGACTCCACTGCATGAATGTTATCAACACATGGATTACTTTTTGGTATCTAGCATTTCAGCCTTTCAAACTAGCCTTACCACTTCAAATTTGAGGTAGTTCACAGACCAGGGGCACAGACAGTGGTGACAGATTATCTTGGAAAGGAGACTCCATCAGTGGAATTATGTGGTGGCAGGGGCATGAACAAGTGCCTGTTGTGGACAGAAAGGAGGCAGGTTCACCACCAGATGCATGGCTTAGTCAGGGATGCATACTTTTCAGGAGTCAAGTGTTGAACTGCCCAAGTTCCACCAGCTCGATGATTTGTTCTGTGTCCCACTCCCCTGACATCAACAACCGGTGAAATGGGTGGCTAATCTCTGGGACTTGCAGCAACCAGAATTATTGGACAGTGCTCCTCAGATGACTGGCCTTTGTGCTGCATGACTGCCCATTTTATGCTGGAATACTCCAACTGCGTCCATGGTAGCAGCTGCTGGCTGGCAATCTGGGCTTCCCCCATAGCAAAGGCAGAAGTCACAGAGTTCATTCCTCCTCTGGGCATCCCCATACAGCTGTTGCATGCTCAAACAGCTCCAGGAAGGCCTCTGAGTCATCCTTGGAAGCCATCTTGGTGAGCTTAATGTGTAGTAAGGGGACACAGCTGGAAATGTGGTGGGCTGCAGCAGCTTCTGGTGTGCCCACTGGCTCTTAGCCTGCTCTTGATTGAGGGTTTGAAGGACAGCTGCTGTTCATTGCCCAGGTTGAGGAGTGATTTCTGTTAGGTTTGGGGGAATAGGGCATGGGACTTTAAAAACTTGCCAATTTGGGAGGCTCCAATGGGATTGTATGAATCTTCACTAGACATGGGTTTCGACACTACTGTAGGTTCTCAGGGTGTGAAGGGGTGGGGGAAGAATTGGTAGGCAGGCAGGATATTAGATTTTTTTAGATGGGATTATGGGATTCATTAAAAGCAGAAAGAGACAAACAAATACTTAGGGTAACTGTTACCACCAATAGATTCGTTTTCTATAATCCCGTTATGATGTTCTTTATTTCAAGTATAAATCAAGTTGTCAATGATTCCAATGTTTCATTATTTTTTACATCATTCAGTTAACATTTGGTGCTATAGCTCACATTATAGCAGATATAAAGAATTGAACAGAATTGACCAAAGATTTGATATAAAATCAAATAATAAATCAATAAATAACAAGAAACCCTAAAGACGTTTGACTAAGGTTTAATTATAGCACTGTATATTACATAGGACATAAGGCAAGGACTTACTTTTATTGTACTAAACTGTATAGTAGACAAACATATGATATATACACCAGTTCATTTAAAAAAAACATATCAAGGTGCATGTAAAAACCATCACCACAAATTAATGTGTGTACAAGCATCCACTCCTATAAGACATGTCTGAGTGTGAGATTAACACTCCACACTGACCCCTCACCCAACGTTAAACTAAAAGGATGAATAAGAAGTGATGAATAAGAATGAGGGGCCACCACCCATTCAACCGAAAGCTACACTTTAACACTACTTTTTTTTTTTACCAAGTGAGTAAACAGGATTTGATTAAGAGTCCTCAAGTTGGCCTACCTCTGTTTGTCTAGTTGGTTTCTGAGAGAAGGGCAATTAGCATGCTAACACGAACTCAATAGTTCAAAAAAGGTGAAGCAGTAAAACCTTCCACTAGCTATACATGAACTAGAACCTTCAGCAGCTTGTACTTGTGAATTGGTTACAGTGTTGTGGTTTTTATTGTGGTTTTGCCATAGTGTGCTACCTTTGACCTCAGGGTTGTATGCATAGCTAATTTGGCAGATGTCTTTGAGAAAGACAGCTAAAAGAAAGATGGAGAGAAAGAAGGATGAGAAAGGGATATTTTATACAAAAAGACCACAATTGTGTGTGGATAATTATAGTTACAGTAAGCTTAATCATTTTATTAGAACTTGTTTTGCGTGTTCAAACATTTAGAACAGGGCCTTAAATTGGCTAACATATTACCTACTCTTGTAAACACCCTATCTATATAAATACCTTGTCTAAGGATTTGAATTGTTACCTAGCTCCTGTGCAAATGTTAGCAGGCTAATATTTGTATGGCACTAAGTTTATTGTCATCTTAAAGGCTTGGGAAGCAAACACTTAGACGATTGTCTTTTGTGCCAATTCACTTGAATGAGGCAAAAAATCGTTGTTAGTGAGGAAATCGGTTAGCTAAGATGTTGTTCTTAAACACCTAACAGTATGCATAAATGATCACACACCCTAAAAAAATTGAGCTAATATAGACCTATAGCTACATTCCTGTCTGGATCTGATGCTTGAGCAGAGTGATAGTAAATTATGTGCTCACGAATTGAGGAAGATGGCCACTATTACTTTTTTATTTTAGCTTTTTGATGTCATACATTTATTGCAAATAACAATATGTTATACAGAGTCAGAACCCACATATTTAAGTGTTTTTGAGACACTAAAAGGTGTATGATTATTTACACATGCAGTCTGTACAATGCTAAACTGGGGTGTGTGTTAGCTTTATTAGCATTAGCATTTATTAGCTCTATTCACAGCTTCAGTGAATAGATTGATTCAGAAATTGATTTAGAGACTTGTCCTTTCATGACGGTTAGTCCTCAATGAGGGTTAGTTATAAAGGAAGATAAAAGCTAGCTCTTGTTCATGGCTTTTTTTGTGGGGGAGTTTTCCACTTTCATCTTTATAGAAGGATAAATCTATCAAGTGCTTTTTTTGGCATGTTAAAAAAAAACTATACTTGTTTGATCCTCTGTTTGAGGCATCTGAAAAACTCCATATAAAATTAGGTCCAAGAGTCTGAAACCACTAATAAAAAGGCTCCTGTTTTGTATTCCTTTAAAATTGAATACAAAAATTTTATTACAAATTATATTACTGACAACAAATTGAATAGAATCTTTGAAAGATTTGCATGAAGTTTCTTAGTATTAATGCACTGGTGCAGGCATGGACTGCAGAAATGTGTGAAAAGTCTTTTTAACTGTTGCTTTAATGATAGCAAAAACCAACATATAACATGTGTAGAAGTAATTTAACTGCATTGGTGTTCCTCTTCCAAGAGTTTGTCATGATAACTCAGATAAAAATACTAAAAAGTAGCTTTAAAGATGAAGAAAATCAGAAAAACAAAATAGACATGTAACATGTACTTAGAAGTAGGATATCATGGTGAGATTTAGCCAATGACACTCCGCATATATTGTAGCTAGCTAGCTAATCCATTGCAATTTATCCATAGTTATTAATATAACAATTTATTGAAAACAGCCTTGTGATATGTTAGTTCCATGTATTAACATCAAGGTTGTTCATACTGGACGGCATCTTCTGTTTTAGGATAAGATATCCCAACTGTTTCAGATTGCTCCATTGTCCCACATTCAGAGATGATGTAAAGCTTAGTTAGAATCAACATACAGTATGTAGTGAGAACATCCTCAAACCAATGCTAGGTGACTCCTCCCCCCATGCTTCCATTATTTAATTGTGGTGCGCTCATTTAAGACCGAAAATATGAGTGAACACACATGAACGACACAAGTCAAGTCAAGTGAAGAAGCTTTTGACATTTCTGTCATTTCAACTATATATAGCTAATGCAGTACACAGTGTAATGAATCAACGTTTCAACAGACCATTGTGTTACATAGAACATCAAAGTGCTACATAAAGCACAGAGCTAAGGACTTAAAGTAAGTTGTCCTGGACACATACAGTACATCGTGTGCAACCTAGCGCAAACAGCATCAGGCAAAAATTAACAAAATAGCGCTGACCAGTGTGCATTCTGTACGATGTGCAAAAATAGAGGATTGAAAACAAACATAGTTCTTGTAAACATACTGTATATACACTTAAGTTATAGCAGCAGTTGGATGAGGTATTGAAATGTGGTGCGCAAACAGTAACTGAGTGAATGTGCAAGTGCAGTTCACACAGTTGAATGTGTGTGTGTTTGTGTGTGTGTGTGTGTTTGTGTGTGTGTGTGTGTGTGTGTGTGTATGTATTTGGTAACAGTTCAAATTTGTAACTACAAGCAGGAAACTGGATTTTCTATGAGTTTCGAAGTAAAAGGTACAAATACATGATAGATTCAATGGATGCAACATTTGTAGTTGATGGTATACTTAGTTTAGTTACTGGTCTTAGAAGTTAATTTCAGTTTAGCCATTTTTGAGAAGTCAAAAAGCCGTGCTGTATTTTTTTGTAATTAACAAAAGATACATCTCTATTTTGCTCCAAAACTAAGTGACTTGAACACACCTGATGTCGTAATTATGACTTCCCAAAAATGTATACATGGATGGATGGATGGATGGATGGATGGATGGATGGATGGATAGATAGATAGATAGATAGATAGATAGATAGATAGATAGATAGATAGATAGATAAGAAGTAATCCAACTGCAAATACAAATAAGCTGATTTTTTTCATTACATTTAATTTAAAAATATCAGGAAGCATAAAGGAAGCATTATGTACATTTGACTTCTTTTGTTAAGTTGGTTCTTCAACTAAGCAGATAATATTAACTCATATAATACTCATGTATATACTGAATGTATTTCAATACAAATACACATTTCTGGGTAAAAACAATGTATTATAATAGAATTACATTAACATACACACTCACCCAATTAAATCAATCTGTATTCTTGTTCTGTTGGTGTTGTACTGCATGTGTTTCAGTCCTCTCGTGTGTTTAAGAGCTGTGAAATTAAAGTCTGAGTTACTCTGAATATGTGAGTTTCCAGGTGATATTAATCCAACTGGTAGCTTTTTTGTTTCCGAAAGACAGACGAATATATAAAACACACATCCAAATGCACAAATATACAAATTCCACCAGTGTACCATGGTGCATCCAAACCCTGGATGCTGTTTACACAGGTGTGAAACAAAATGAATTAGATTTAAATGATGTTATTTGTCATTTCTGTATCTAATCCTTGAAAGTGGATTATATCAGATGAGGAATACTGAGGCGCCTATCCTTGTGCTGAAGTTGCTAAGACTCCTACAGGGGTATGAATGGGATAGAAGGATAAAGGAAGAAAAAAAACAGTCAATGGCACTCTGAAGGCATAAAGAATCAACCAATCATGTTTAAGAATGTCATACAAGACCAAGCCTCCTCCCACCAGTGCTTAAAGTCCCTTGCTTTTTCACACAGGGTCGTTCACTTCCCCTTGGTTGAGCACCTTTCTGCATTTTAAGGCACACTTTATAACATTATGAACTTGAGTGAATTTTGCTAGATGAGGAATCAGATTGAAGATTTCAGATGCAATGACAAATGTTTTAACAGAAGCACATTTAATTGTGTGCTCAAATTGCATTTCAATCTTCTAATTTCTCTATCATGGCACAATGATGGTGCAGTGGGAGGTGTTGCTGCCTTACAGCTCCTTCATTCATGGTTAGATCCTTTTATGGTTCATGTTCCTTCAGTGGTTTTATCCCATCTACAGGGATGTATTTCTGGCTCATACCCAGTGTTTCCAGTATACACATCTACCACATTCCAGAGAAGGGAAAAGTGTTTACTTAAGATGAAGGAGTGAATGAATTCCCCCATCTATACATAGCAGATGGAAATGCATTACTTTACTTTAACACAAATGTGGGAGCACTGGTTAAATGTAACTTAAATATATACCATTAGACATGAGAGTCATCCTTTAAAAGATCAGTTGAAATGATCTACCAATTAACCATTTGGTATTTAATATATGAAAATATCGAGTCACCATCCAGTTCACTATTTACACCTATACGTCTGATCATATATGCGGATATCTAATCACATGACAACATCACAATGCATACACTCGTGCAGATAGAGGCCCAAAGCTTCAGTTAGTGTTCATATCAAAGGGGGAGAGTGTGAACTCAGTGACAGTCACTAGAGTTCACACAGAATGGTCTGAAAAACAAAAAAGTGTCATAGAGTGAGTTACGGACTTGTAAGTGGAAAGGCTTTGTTAATTAGAGGGGTCAGAGGAACTTTAATAGATTGTAGAACAGGAATCTAAGGCTATCATTGGCACAGACTCACCAACAGTGGACATCTGAAGATTACCAAAAAAAATCACCTGATCTTTTTCCAGCATTCAACTGAGCCAACAACTGATTCAACAGCATTCAACTGAGCCTGGGCAAACCAAACAAACTAAAGTATTGATGGTGGCCCAACACCTTATTGAGTGAGTGTGTGTGTGTGTGTGTGTGTGTGTGAGAGAGAGAGAGAGAGAGAGAGAGAGAGAGAGAGAGAGAGAGAGAGAGAGAGAGAGAGAGAGAGAGAGAGAGAATGAGATAGTAACTGCAGTGCTTCTCATTTCCTTTCTTTACTTCCTTTTGTTTCCTCACTTTGTTTTTATCCCACTGAAAAAGGAAGCGAAAAGGGAAACAAGGACAGAAGGTATTGATAACAAACATATTTAGTAGTAGAGATGTTCTTGCTCATTGAATCATCACTCTAAATCATGTTGCCCAGCTGTATTAACTGGACCATGTTTCAAATAAATTCCGTTCAACGGCTATACAAGAGTACGTGCTTCTAGGGGGATTTTTACCGAAAATATTTCGAACTGAGACCAATCCATGTGCCTTCTGTTCATCCTTTCTTTGATCAATTGAAAATGTTTTTTTTTTTTAACCTCTAAATTTTGGATGGATATCTGTAATTGGTTGTGAGTGAAAATGAATTAATTAAAATGAAACATTCTTCTTTAAGTTCTACAAGATATCGTTTTTTTCATGAATAATTTGTATTCACAAAATTTGGACCAAGAAACATGGTCATTTTTTTGGGTAAATATAATAATCACACATGTAAATGGAAGAAATGTGAAGCCTTCTTAACTTTCTTTTTCTGTGAACTTCAAATATGTTCGAAGAAAAAAAAAGTGAGACAAAATCATTATGTTCTTATGAAAGTCCTGATTCACATTTATGTGTCATTTATGAGTCCATCTTAGATCTTATTATTTATTTATTGGCTAGTTTGTCTTACTATGATGGGATGTCCCGTCTTTTGTGATGTAAATGTGTAATAAAGAAGAGGGGGCTTCTAAAATGCTTCAATACTGCCATCTAGAGGTAACACAACGTCAATGGACCATTATATTACAGTGGAATCAAATCAGCTCCTTTACATCTTATTCCTACTTAAACCAATTTAAGTAGTAAAAAATAAATTTAATTGGTGTTTTGGTGAAAACGACTGTTTATTTTCTAAGGGTTAGGGTTAGGTAAGGGTTATTTTAATCTGACTTAACTACTACAAGTGAAAACCCATATTCTTCTTTATGTACTGTACTTTGTGATGACGTCACGAGACACACCTGAAGAAAATGTTTATTTTGGAAAATGATGAAAAGTACAAACTCTTCTCAATATTGCGGAGTTTAATTCAATTGGTTTGCTTTTCTTTCGTAAAGAATAATGCGTGGCAAAAGTTTGTAATGCAGAAATTACACAAAAGTTTGTAATGCACAGATATTACACAAAAGTTTGTAATGCACAGATATTACACAAAAGTTTGTAATGCAGATATTACACAAAAGTTTGTAATGCAGATATTACACAAAATGTTTGTAATGCACATATATTACACAAAAGTTTATAATGCACAGATATTACACAAAAGTTTATAATGCAGATATTACACAAAAGTTTGTAATGCACAGATATTACACAAAAGTTTGTAATGCAGATATTACACAAAAGTTTGTAATGCACAGATATTACACAAAAGTTTGTAATGCAGATATTACACAAAAGTTTGTAATGCACAGATATTACACAAATGTTTGTAATGCAGATATTACACAAAAGGTTTGTAATGCGGATATTACACCAAAGTTTGTAATGCAGATATTACACAAAAGTTTGTAATGCAGATATTACACAAAAGTTTGTAATGCAGATATTACACAAAAGTTTGTAATGCACAGATATTACACAAAAGTTTGTAATGCAGATATTACACAAAAGTTTGTAATGCACAGATATTACACAAAAGTTTGTAATGCACAGATATTACACAAAAGTTTGTAATGCACAGATATTACACAAAAGTTTGTAATGCAGATATTACACAAAATTTTGTAATGCAGATATTACACAAAATTTTGTAATGCAGATATTACACAAAAGTTTGTAAAGCACAGTACACGACTTCCAATAGCACGTTCACTGCACTTCATGCTTTTGACCACCAGATGCCGCTAGCGCGCGGTTTTCATAAGCTTCGAGTGATTTATTCGGCATATTTGTGAAGGAAGCTACTGGTGTGCTCTTGTCACGCCATGCCTCGATAAGACCCTGCTTCTGTACATGACATTTTAATGTGAGTAAAATGCTCAGCCTATTGAAAAACCCTCGAATGAAATAATCTAATGAATGCAAAAGCAAACACGAGGGGTTTAGCAACAGACCAGAGCGCGTGCTCAGCAGCAACAGCTACTCTACGCATGCGCGAAAAACGTGTTTGTCCACCTGACAAAGATGGCGGACAGATGAGAAATCATGATGATGTCTCCGAATTTTCACCATATTTGCGGAAACGTAAGCGAGCACGATTCTGCTGCAGAAAATATTTAGCCCTCTATGTTCCTAAAAAAAGCAGGTAAGGGTCAAATGAAGTCATTCGCGGCACGTCAACGTGTTACCAGTGTCTCATGTTCTACAGTCTAAGGTAGCTATTTAGAGTATTGTTTTTAACCCACCCGTATTCGAGAAGATTCCACCTCCGATGATGTGATTGGCTTTCCGTTAATCTGTCAAAGCTGCTGTCCAATCACATTATGGATTACGCGGTGGAATCAGCCAATTGTAGCTAAGGAGGAAGAATTTGCTGCAAAACGGGTGCGAACCTGTTTGGGAGTTAGTTTAGATTAGTGACCCAATATTTAAACACCACTTGGGAGAATGACATCAGGTAGCTGATTAAATTAAGGTTTCAATAGTTAACCGTGCTGAACTATCGACACTTGTTAGCTAACGCTAAGGCTCATGTTGTCACTACTTAGCTAAGTAGCTACTATATTGTGTGTAACATAAGCAGCTACAGTAGCTCATTGTCATTCACGTAGGTCGGTGGTGTACAGCAATTTAATGCAGTTTTACTTAATTATATGTTTGTTTTGTATGTTTATTTTGTAACTTTTAAACTTATTTTGTGTGTCCTATAATTATATCCTTGTTATTTTCCCATTTCCATGCTAATTTAATTTCTTAGAATAAATGCCTGTCAATATTCCATGATCATATCGGCATAATGTCTGGATTTAAATGCTGTTTACATGTCATGAAGAATATGAACCATTTATGAACAAATTTTATAAATTTCACATTTATAAAAGGGGATTTATACTTTTGTACAAAAAAAATACTTTTGTCCAATCAAACGAGCTCCTGGAACTAATAAGCCCCGCCCCATAAGTCAAGTCGTCAAGAAGCTTTATTGTCATTTCAACCATATATAGCTGTTACAGTACACAGTGAAATGAGACGTTTCTCCAGGACCATGGTGCTACATAAAACAAAGACAGGGCTTTAAGGACTTAGTAAATAAGTCGTGGCCTAATGGTTAGAGAGTCTGACTCTTAACCCTAAGGTTGTGGGTTCGAGTCTCGGGCCGGCCACGACTGAAGTGCCCTTGAGTAAAGCACCAAACCCCCCAACTGCTCTCAGGGCGCCGCAGCATAAATGGCTGCCCACTGCTCCGGGTGTGTGTTCATGGTGTGTGTGTGCACTTTGGGTGGGTTAAATGCACAGAACAAATTCTGAGTATGGGTCACCATACTTAGCTGTATGTCACTTCACTTATAAAAGTAAGTCCTAGCCACATAAAGTGCATCTGTGCAAACAGTGCAGGACAAGGCAAACAAAAAATTACAAGACAATACACAAAATACAATAAACAGAAACAGCGCCGACCAGTGGAAACAAACTGGGTGGGGCAAATTGAGTGTAGGTTTTATGAGTGAATAATTTCCTGTTATGTATATTTTCCTCCTCAAAATGCAAGTCTAGTACATGTGTAGTAAATCCTTCAGATTTAACAAGCAAGTATGTTAGTGCTTTCTGCTCAAAAACAAATACTTGAATAAACAGTATATGGCAATGAAAGCTAGGGAACGTGGTTTGTATATTTATGACTCTGTGATTTGACGTCCATGTTTGCGCTTGTTCCCATCTCAAAACCTTGACTTTGGCTTAAATGTCTGTGACTGATGCGAGCTACACTAACTGCGAAGGTCGATATGCTGCAGCGCACAGTTTATCATACAGCTGTTGTGTGTGTATATGAACCGGCTATCGATCGAGAACTCGGACACATGAAGACACGTTCAAATGTTTTCTTCTGTGCCGGTTGATTTTACTGCCTCAAGTTAGACAACACTCTCCTTCCTCTGCTCTTACAGTTACAGGGAACAAAAAGATACAATAACAAATGATTTATTAATCCATGGTGTGCTGACTGAAATCCTACACAGCTGAAACCAAGCTCAGTTTAAACCGGTGGTCTCTTATTTAGCCGTTCTCCTTAAATCACAGCTGTTTAGATTGATATGGGTTGGCATAGCTTGGCATTGGCATTGCTTGAATTTTATTGGTCAGTGTAGAGGTCATTTTATTGGTCATTGGCAGGCTCTCGTAGCATTTCATGATCGCCGTAAGATCGAGCTGCATAGATGTAGATGAATATGAAGGTGAGAATTTCTTCTGTGCAGAATTGTGTTAATGCCATCTCAGTGTTTGTGTGTGGGTGAGTTAGTGTTTGGGTGTGTGTATTGGTGTGGTTGGTCAGCTGTGTCTATTTTTGTCAATCGTCTGGGATTAGTGGTGCCTGCCTGCGTGTTAGAGTTTATTTGAAGACATTTCAATATCCTGAGAGACGTCAAGTCTTTCATGGTTTTCCTACGGTGTTTCTGTGAATGACATACTTTTGGTCTCGTGAAGTTTGTGAAGACGTTGTTCCTCTTCTGCCACGTTATGTATGTGTGTTATGTCTCTACCCTGAACCACATTAAATAAATTGTTTATATTGAAATATTTGGGATGTGTTCGAGTTGGGCTGTCAATAGATTAAATTTTTTAATCACAATTAATCAGACTCTTTTTGTGTGATTAACTGTGATTAATTGCACACTTGTAGTGAAATGAAACAAACACTTTTATTTTTGTTGAACATGTTTATTTTTGACAACATTTCACAAAATTGCTATATCCAGGAAAGCGAACCATCAGAACAATTTCAATCTCAATTCAATTTCAATTTCCTACTTGCCAAACTAAAACAGAACAAACACAAGCTTATCTTTCTAGTCGGCATTTAAAGGTGGGGTCTCAGTTGTTTGAGAAATGCTTCAGAAAACTGAGTCGGGCCACCAAACAAAACAAAAACAAAACTAACGTGTAGCCAATGAGCAGAAAGGGGCGGGTCTTGTCAATATGGGCGGAGAGAGTATTCAGTACGCATGTGTGACATTAGCAGAAAGCGGTTTTAACATTGACATGGAGGATAAAAACAAAGAAAGAAAGTGAAGAAAGGTTTATGGTAGCAAGAAGCAGGACCCATGTTAATATAGGATCAGTTTTCCAGCGCTGGAGAGAACTGAACGCCTTCCGCGTGAAACGGAGATAAACCTTTCACAGTACAACACACAGTACTACAAAAACACATTTGTATTACCATAGTATTACTCATTGAGTTAATTTATTGATAAAAATATACCCTCGGCCAGCTGCCCAAACAGGTTCCACCACAATAGTTGTCTGGGTTATACTTGGGTTATACTTGTCTGGTGTATGTGTGGGCGGAGCTATCAAAACAGGGGTGGGACCCATTTGGGTTAGGGGCATGTTTGTTTTGGTGATTTCAAATGTCAACATTGGCTTTCAAACAACGGAGACCCTACCTTTATCCAGCCGCTAAGGTATAGTTAATGCAAATGAATGCATGTGCCAGTCTTTATCGACGAGATGCGCAGTTGTACCAAGTAATTATGCAAGCTTACCAATGTCCAGTGGTCCCCTGTCAAAGCAACACTCTTTGTTTGTGATAGCAGCTCTACTTTGCATTTTTTTTCGTTAATGTACAGTTTGTGAATCCTGGATGTGATTGTTGATCTTGTCGGTGGCTCGAACGATGAGTCGGAAGTCGTAATCCTGATCACTTCTTTTAGGCTCTGGTCAGCAATGATGTTGACTGAACAGCAGTCCTTGGCAATCTACTTTTCTACGGAAGGAAGCAAGCCTGGCTGACGTATGTCTTCTCACACGCCATACACACTGATCCAGTGTGGGTTTTTACACACTACCCGTTGGTTTGCTAGTAGAACCTGTGATGTGTTCTGCTTTTAAATGATATTGTAAACTCGATGAGCTTTGATGGTAGGCCAGTTCTTCATTAAATTACAGTTTATCCAGAGTACCATAGAAGGTTTTTTTAAAGAGAAATTCCCACCTACCAGAGGTACTTGCACCATTGTAGATGCTAGGTCTGATAAACTCCCAACCCCCAACATCATAACACGTTAATAACGCACCTTTGTGTGACTCGGTAATTTATTTGCGGTATTTGCGTTAAATTATTAATGTCAAATTAATTGTTAAATTATTGCGGTATTGTGTTATTGCGTTAGGGATTTTGTATTAATCACGTGCATTACCTTTGACAGCTCTAGTTTGTTTCACAATGTTTCTGGAAGAAAATAATTTGAGTGCATACTTACTCATGCTGTACAGTCTAATCTGTGTTCAGTGAAACAGCTGTAAACTGCACACAAGTTGCAGGTATTTCTCTCTGTCACTGACATCGCAGAGGGAGATTGGTAGAGTTTATTAAGAGAGAAATGTTCAGCAATCTGGGATAAGACTCCAGTTTTATCAGATGAGTAAGAATTCCAGTGTAGAAGTGGTAGATATGACTGTGAGCAAGATCTGAACAACAAACATCAACAAAGATGTCAACAAATTAGTTCTGATTGGTCAGATGCACACAAACAAACATTCAGACTTACAGGGACAATACATGAGGGAAAATGGTGTCTAGACAGCTTGATAACAGCCCAGAAGTTTATTTACCTCTTTTCTATTTTGTCCAAAACACTATTTGAAATGTTGCTTCATCTGACCACAAAACTTCAGCATGCTTCCACAACGCCACTGTCCATCTCAGCATCGCTCACAGACGGTGTTAATGCACGACTTATGCTTTGGATACAGGGGCGAATGCTGATGAACGACAGGTTTACAGAAATCTTCCAGGACCCATGTGATGATTACTTTTAGAGCTGCACGACTGCTTTAAAGACAGTAGCTGTGTTTCCATTCAAGTTGCAATATTACTTGACAGATAAATCATTCGCACAGAAAGCACCTTTTCCTTCCCACGATAACAAAACGTCACTTACAGGGAAACCACGCAAAGTATCAATACAAACGGGAGCAAATGGCTACAACCTGAGAAGCCACTGTGACCTTTCTTTCTCCCATATAATAAATGACTCAATCCTCATGCTCTCTCATGATCCATATCAATATTATGCACGATTCCAAAGATTCTGGGAGGTTTTTATTTGCATTCTGGTGTTCCATCCATCCATCCATCCATCCATCCATCCATCCAACCAACGATCCAACGGTGCGTCCCAAATCACAGAATCATGCACTATGCCATTTCGTCATATAAACAGTGTGAGTAATAATATTCTATTAAAATAAATAAAAAATTCAAGATGCATTCAATGACATCTTATAAATGTCTTTAATTAGCCCATGTTGAGTGGTTTATTTTTCAACATTTAAAAAATTCACCTCTTCTGCTAAAGCCAGCGGCGTCACCATAAACACATTTGATGTTTGCCATCAACTGGGCAGCAGTTTATACTCCCTCTTAGTGAAAAGCGTTAGTGTTCCATTTGATGCAATACATAATGCATGTTGTAAGTGCAGTACACAGTGTAAGCTAGTGACATTGTACACATGGAGCTTATCTACCAGCACTGCTCGACTGGTCCTACTATCTCTCCAGGTTCTGGCACCAAGAGTCTCGACTCTTTTCTGTTCTGGCACCAAGAGTCTCGACTCTTTTCTGTTCTGGCACCAAGAGTCTCGACTCTTTTCTGTTCTGGCACCAAGAGTCTCGACTCTTTTCTGTTCTGGCACCAAGAGTCTCGACTCTTTTCTGTTCTGGCACCAAGAGTCTCGACTCTTTTCTGTTCTGGCACCAAGAGTCTCGACTCTTTTCTGTTCTGGCACCAAGAGTCTCGACTCTTTTCTGTTCTGGCACCAAGAGTCTCGACTCTTTTCTGTTCTGGCACCAAGAGTCTCGACTCTTTTCTGTTCTGGCACCAAGAGTCTCGACTCTTTTCTGTTCTGGCACCAAGCGTCTCGACTCTTTTCTGTTCTGGCACCAAGCGTCTCGACTCTTTTCTGTTCTGGCACCAAGCGTCTCGACTCTTTTCTGTTCTGGCACCAAGAGTCTCGACTCTTTTTTCTGTTCTGGCACCAAGCGTCTCGACTCTTTTTTCTGTTCTGGCACAAAGAGTCTCGACTCTTTTTTCTGTTCTGGCACCAAGCGTCTCGACTCTTTTCTGTTCTGGCACCAAGCGTCTCGACTCTTTTCTGTTCTGGCACCAAGAGTCTCGACTCTTTTCTGTTCTGGCACCAAGAGTCTCGACTCTTTTCTGTTCTGGCACCAAGAGTCTCGACTCTTTTCTGTTCTGGCACCAAGCGTCTCGACTCTTTTCTGTTCTGGCACCAAGCGTCTCGACTCTTTTCTGTTCTGGCACCAAGCGTCTCGACTCTTTTTTTCTGTTCTGGCACAAAGAGTCTCGACTCTTTTTTCTGTTCTGGCACAAAGAGTCTCGACTCTTTTTTCTGTTCTGGCACAAAGAGTCTCGACTCTTTTCTGTTCTGGAACCAAGATGGTGGAATGAACTTCCACTAGATGTCCAAACAGCTGACTCACCGGTTATCTTCAAACAATGGATGAACACCTACCTTTTCCTGAAACAGTTAAAAAAGCACTTTTCACTGTTTGTATTTTAAAAAAAAAGAACAGGGTTTTATGTTGATGGTATATTAAGTGTGTAACTTAGAATTTATGACGTATTCATTGATTGAGACTTCAAAGCACTTTTGGAACTAACTTTAAAGCGGTAGGTGGTGTAGTTGATGGGACAAACAGATGAATTGTGATCTTTATTGAAAGTTTAGTATTGGTACAGTATGAGTAGATAGAACTGTTATAAGAACAAAGATAAAAACAAGGATAACGGATTTGTGTTCTTTGTGTTGTAGATTTGAGATCTAAACCATGCTGAAGTGGTTTGGCTCCGACGACGCTGGCTCTTCACCCGGAGTGAGTATTAGAACGTGTCAGCAGCTTAAACTGAAAATAAAGTTCTAGCATGTGGTTATATACAGTGTGCTATTTTGCTTTACTGGTTATTTTTACGTAATTTATTTATTTTTTTCTTGACGTAATTTAAAAATTGGATTTATTCAAATCATTAATTGTAATAGTGATTTGCCAAATTCTTCAAATTGAGTGCTACGTTTGCTTACTACGAGTCCTGCGTGTTTTGCTGTCGCTTGTTCGCCTGATGAAAATGAAGCTGATTCGATGAGACACAGATTCAATTCTGCCCCAGTAAACTGTATTCGGTCCACTGACTAATACAAGCAGTACTTTTATTTCTCATCACTTATAACCTAAATATGTAAGAAATTATTTCTCCAACAAAAAAGGCATGACATTCAAGTGATCTGTTTTATATTTATTCTATTAACGTTTTGCCAGAGACTGAAGCTATTTTAAGGGCTGGGGATTTCAAAACTGAAGTGATAGTGTGAGCATACATTTAGTTTAATGCCTTTGTGGATAAATGATGTAAGTTACCTGAAATCCCCTTCAGAAACATGATGATAGAACTGATAAGTTTTGCTTTATAAAGAAATGTTTATAAAAGGTAAATACTTTAACACTGTGCAATATGATGGAAAAAGAAACACAAAAGATTTTTATCTTTATTATTATTATTATTATTATTATTATTATTATTATTGTATGTTACCTTTTGTTGTTGTTTTTTGTTGCTCTTATCATCACAGCTATCATACTGTCAAGTGAGATGTATCTCACAAACACACACACACATATATATATATATACATATATATATATATATATATATATATATATATATATATATATATATATATATATATACACATATATACACAAGTATCGCGTTAGTTCTGGCAGGCTACGTCGTCAAGCATGCATCAGCTGTTAATCAGCTGTCCACGATGCGCACCAATCTGGTTACAACATCCATATTACCCGACCATTTAAATTCCCATTCATAGAGCCGCTCTAGCGCTTCGCTGCTGCTGCGATCTAAACTCCCTCCTCCAACCCCGACTCCACCATGCCGGAACCCATGTTCGTTGTACCAATTTACGTCATAAATCTCCACATATTTCTCTCTCTCTCTCTCTCTCTAATTATTTAATTATTTATTTATCCATTTATTCATTTATTATTTTCCTTTCCTATTTTTAACTCTATGCATGATTAATGGTTCTGTTATACAGGAGGGTCTATTCTATTTTCTAGTTGCTGCTCTCCCCGCTCTAAATGGAGTTTAGTTAAGTTCCATTTAAGTGTAAAGTAGCATTAAGAGTGTACAGTAGCGAGTAAGTGAACGACAGTGAAAGTGTAATTCCTCCTAACTCCTCCGCCTGTTTACTCCTCCCTCGACATCCGTGTGCATCTTCCGTAAAGTAAAACCAGTTTATTTTTTTAACATTCTCTTTTATTACTGTATGTTTTATACAATTTTTTTTTATATTTGTCATTTATATATACAGGTAATGTACATTTTTCATATTCAAAACACACAAACAAAACAACTGGAGTGGAATTTTGCAAGGTGGAACGGATTAATGGGATTTCAATTAATTTAAATGGGGAAAATTGCTTTGAGATACGAGCAATTTGAGATACAAGCAAGGTCACGGAACGAATTAAACTCTTATCTCGAGGTATCACTGTGTGTGTGTGTGTATGTATATATATATATATATATATATATATATATATATATATATATATATATATATATATATATAATGTATGTGTCTGTATATATTGTGTGTAAAATCAAACACTAGCAAGCTTTACTCTTTTTTACTCATGAGCAAGAATAGTATCCAAAGCTTTCTCTAAAAAAAAAAAAAAAAAAAGCCAGGATAATTAGGCTGCATGTGAGTATGGTTAGTGACGATTGCATTCAGCACAAATCCCTCTCTGTCTTTGTATTTTATTATATATTTGATTTTCTCTGTCTCTCAGGCCAGCGATGGTCCTGTTAAGCCCTCTGTCTCTGAGGAGACAGAGCGTTTGACTCAGATGGAGCAGCTCGTGTCTCAGCTGAAGGAGATGATCCGAGAAAAAGATGCAGCTCTGCACAATAAAGATGAACAGCTCAAGGTGATCAGCTCTAAATTACTACCTACTTTGAAAAGAAATGATAATATGAGATGCAGATCCAGTGTGTGTGTCATTAATGTCACATTAACATTGTGTACATTTTATATTAATGTAAATTTGTCACGTATGTTATAATACATGCTGTTATAAGAAAGTAATAAACAACAAACGTGTCGCAGTGTGATGCCTTTTTTAAGCTGAGGTTGATTATATGTTTTAATACAACAACACAAAGCAAAGGGTGGGAAGTGGTGGTTCAGTGGTTAAGGTGTCGGTCTACTGAACAGAAGGTGGTGAGTCTGAATCCCAGGACCACCAAGCTGCCACTGCGAGATCCTCAAATGCTCATTTGCCTAATAATGTGAATGTCAATGCAGTTTGTTGTGCTTATAGCACAACCTTTTACTAGTAATTACAGTTCATTACCTGAATTAAATATCTCCATAGGTTTCCTATTTAAGATATATTCATACATACGCTGCAGGTCACCGGTCACTGTACTGTGAAGTCACCAGGCTTCCATAGTGACACTGTTTTTCAGTTGGTATTTATGCATCATATAAAAGTGACATAGGAGAAGCAGAGTTTCCTCTTTACCATGGATCACATGCATTGTACCGCCTTCACTCCCATCGGTAATCGCCGCACTTCATATTTGTCATTGTCATTAGTTAGCAAAATCATGAAGGAACTGATGAGAATGTAATACTGTATAAAATACACAAGTTGAAGTTTACTGTTCCAGAGGCAGTTTGTAGTAGTAATCTAGTGTAGGCCTGCCATAATGCATGATGCATGATAATGTAGAAAAGCAAGTTTTAAAAGGTCAAGGGTTAATGGGACGTCACCTTGCTAGAACGTTTACTGATATATAGAATATTTACTTTATTACTTTATATTAAAAACTGCATTTATGTTTTACACACGTGTCGTTTAATTGCATTCCATTTCTGATGAATAAAAGTATATTTAATGAATAATGTCTGATTTATAATAGTCACAATTATTAGTTTCAGTTGTTGCCTTTTAGAGGATTAAAGTCTCTGATCATTACACAATAGTGTGTAGTATGTTAAATCAGTGCACCTTATTAGAAACTATTGATACTTTTGTGATCTACTCGTGGGTTAAGATGCACAGCTAGTTAGAATGATACACAGAATATTACACTGCACTTACATTTAGTGTCATATTGCGATTTAACGCGACCTCACGTTGTTGCCGGTCGTCATATTATTTAACAGGAACATTCACATTTTGCCTGGAAAGCTAGTCATCCTTCTAGTGGAATGCAGAGCAAAGTACAAGCTAAACACAGTAATAATGGAGCATTGTGGATATCTGCACATCTCTCAGCAGTCTGGTTAATCTTTCATTGCTGTGAGAGATTAACCAGAGAGAATTGCTCACATTCCACAGTATAGTAAAGATGAGCATTTTGGTTATTCATGTAGCCTTAGCGCTCATCTGAGAAGATGTGAGGGGGTCTTAGGAGTCAAACTAGGACTTATCATCCTTTCAGACTATTAAGCTTCTGTTTATGTTACACACAACTCCATTCACCAGTTCTTTAAGGGGCAAAATGGACTTGGTCGTGTGTAAAGGGTGTGCTGGAAACTAGCGTGACATTTATTAACATCTACATGTGGAAATAAAATTCTCCTTTTTCATATATTCTACAGGGAGAAAAGGAGGCGTGCGAAGCGAAGCTGTCTAAGATGCGGCTCCAGAACAAAGCAAAAGTCACGTCTCTAAACTCACAGCTGGAGGAGCTGAGGAAACTGCAGGGGGAGCCACCACAGCTCAAAAGGGTAACGGTGCTAATGCTAATTAACACTTCTTACTGCGCACTGCCCCCCGCCCCCCAAATCAATAAGGGTCTGATGTGCATTTATAGTGCATACTTTTGTACTATTCTATACCATTTTAAAGTATAAATAGTGTGAGGAGTGTGTTCACACTGAAAGGTCCAACAAGAACAAGTAAAATTGGGCATGTGGTAGCCTAGTGGTTAAGGTGTTGAGCTACCAATAGGAAGGTTGTGAGTTCGATCCCAGGTCCACCAAGCTGCCACTGTTGGGCCCCTGAGCAAGGCCCTTAACCCTCAATTGCTCAGTTGTATAAAAAAAAGAGATAATGTAAGTCGCTCTGGATAAGGACGTCTACCAAATGCAGTAAATGTGAACTTCAAGTAGTCAGATGATTATTATTTATTCAAATAAGAAAATATGTGGAATCTTTGCCACTTCATGTGCTCAACACTGAATGCTCTGCTGTGCAGTGTAAGAATTACAGGGCTACCAGGCACTAACACTGCGTGAGAAAACCTTTTCGAGATGGCTTACAACATTCTGGCCGCCAAGACAATTTATAGATGTCTTAAATTAGCGCACGTCATGCAATGTTATTTTTGTCAACATTTTAAAAATTCACCATATTCCGCTAAAGCTAGATACGTCACGTTGTAAGCATCTGATCGCATTTGACCGGCAAGTAGCTTAAAAACAGATTTTGTCCCATTTGATACAGTGCTACCTTTTTTAAAATTCTTTGATTATTGAGTATAGTGTGTCGTAGGTCATTTGGGACACAGCTTAATGGACACAACACACAATCGCATTTAGCCACTTTTATCGTGCACTAAAATGCACATTGGTCATGTAACACATCTGCAGACATCTGCACTCGGGGACTTTAACTGTCACTATTGCACACATTTGCACAGAGTCACCTCTGACTGTGCACTTGCACTTAAATCTACATTGTTTTTTAATTATTTTATTGTTTAAGGTTGCTTACATTTTGACCTCATACTTCACACCTACCTCAAATTTAACACACCGTAGCACTTATGATGCTTAAACGTTTACCGTTAATTTTTGTTTATTGTTCACTGTTGTCGTTTGTTCCTTGTCGTGTCACTACTTACGCACCTTGGTTTGTTGTAACAGCATTTCTTCCTTCTGTATACTGTGTATGTAGAAGAATGGCAATAAAGCTTGAGTGGACTTGAGCTCAATATTTCACTTATTCCTCACTTTATTGCTTGTGCACCAGTTTTAATTTCTATACAAAGAGGGTCAGGCATTCATTCTTTTATCCAGCATTCATACTGACATAATGCTGACCTAATCACCTCAGAGTTGTAGTCACTCACTGAAAGATGTTCTGTGTAATTGTTTGCTGGAAGAATGTCGAGATGTGGGTTTTCGGTCATTTCCACAGCATGTATACTTGATTTTACTCTTCCGGGTGCTAATATTTAGTTACAAATCTCATTACTGTCAGTGGGACCACACTCATATTTGCTAAAATTTTTATTTATTTATTTTTTTTTTTTATTTTTATTTTTTAAATAACCATTAACCAATGGGTGTAGAGTGGAAGTGGAGAATCGGGGGAATCGGAGCACACCGGAGCCAGCAGAGGGAAAATTTTGTTGCTTAAAAGGAAATTGGAAGACCTGGAGCAGCAGCTTGCACAAAGAAATCAGGAACTGCATCTGAAGGTACAGCAGCTTTTTCCTATTTAACCTAGAGGACAAAAGCACTGGCACATCTCTACACATGTTTCTCCTGTGTAATTTTATGCAATAGACAAATGAACTGGAAGCCCAGAGGGAGCGCGGTTCTGAGATGGATGCCATGTTGGTGGAAAAAGACAAACGCCTGGCTGAAAAAGAAGACTTCATCATTCACTTACAGATGGCCTTAGGTGGAGCCACATCGGATAAAACAGCGGAGCAAGTAACACCGGAAAGCAAGGTGAGGAAAAACTCCTTTATTTTATAATAGCAACAAATTAGCATTAATAACCATTTAAGATTTAGTATGTAAATTCATTATTCACTAAGGAACAGTAGTGAGAGCAGCTCTGCTGTATGGGTTAGAGACTGTAGCAGTGAGGAAAAGACATGAGGCAGAGATGGAGGTAGCAGAGATGAGGATGATGAGGTTCTCTTTAGGAATGACTAGGATGGACAGGATTAGGAACGAGCACCTCAGTGGGACAGCTCAGATTGGCTGTTTTGGGGAAAAGGTCAGAGAGGAAGATTGAGATGGTTTGGACATGTACAGAGGAGGGAGATGGTTATATTGGTAGAAGGATGTTGGAGATGGAGCTGCCAGGTAAGTGGTCAGGAGGAAGACCAAAGAGGAGATATATGGATGTGTTAAATGAGGACATGAAGGTAATTGGTGCGAGAGTAGAGGATGCCGAGGATATAGTTAGGTGGAAACTGATGATTCAATGTGGTGACCCCTAACGGGAAAAGCAGAAAGTAGAAGACGACTATTCACTAAAAAAGGTCAACTAAGGATTTTGTAATGTGATTTGTAACAGATGATATTATTTTTTATTATTATATTTTTACCATTTGAATAATTTCAGGAAGCTGCACTTCAGGAGTTGGAGATGCTGGTGAAAAACCTGACGAGAAAAGTTGAAGACGGAGAAGAGAGGTACAGCCTCTTAAAGGAGCAGAGCGACAGTTTCAGAGAGCTGCTGGTCACAGAGAGAGCTCAGTTTGAGGAGAAGGAGAACATGTACAAACAAAATGTGAGCTGCATTTGGATTTTCTTTAAACTGTCTACTGGGTGCTCTGCTAATCAGTGCACTCTTTATCTATTTATCAGTTCATCCATCCATCTGTTTGTCCATGTAGATATTTATCCATCATGAACCGTACATGCAGTCCATCCATCATGCACTGTTTATTTAGTTACCCTAACTAACCTAATCTGTAGTCTCTATTCTGTAATCTGTACTAATGACAAATTCAGCAATAGCTTAAACACAGAAACCTTTGTGTTTTTCCTGATTACAGATCCAGACATTCAAGGACATCATTTTACAAAAAGACAACAGGTTAACAGAGATGGGTCAGTTGCATGAGCAGGAGCTTTTTAAACTCGCAGCAAAGTCAGACGCTAGTGCAGATCTTGAGCAGGTAAGACATGGAAGCTTGGAGAACTTCTTTTCATCACTAAGGATGTTTTTAAGATATCTAACAGAGCAATGTACATCAGTACTGTACTGAGAAAGGTGTATTATTTAGCTTTTAAAAAATGTGCCATGGATTTCTTTATAGGAAGTGATGTTTTTAGCACGAATGCTGTCTAGTTTTTATTAAATGCATTAGTTGTAGAAATTCATTAAACCACACCAGTTCTTTAGTAGGTGATGAGGACTTGCTGGTGTGATCCGAGGCATAAAAGCTGTTGGTCGAGACTAAAGAATAAAGTGTAAAGCTAAAGGAGTGAATTTTTTTTTCCCACAAAGAAAATCATAATTTTTAATTAAAAATTTTTTTTTAATTAATTTGTCAGATTGTGAGAAATAATTAATTGCTGTTTTCTACCTAGATTTATAAAACAACGAACGTTTTAAACCAAGTTTTAACAGTGACACATTTTATAAACTATAGAAATACACAATTAACGTTTTCAAATATAATTTCTTATAAGACATTTGGGTCTTTTCTAAAATAGAACATTAGTAATATCCAGGTCACTGCAGGCTGCTACAGATTACAGTGCACTGAGGATACAGGCGTGTGGTGGTTTGATTCTCTTTAATATCATCTGTACAGCTTTTGAAGGCTCTTAAACAGAAACTGCATGAAAAGGAAGAGGTCCTTCTAGGAAAAACTCAGGTGATTGATGTCCTTCAAGGAGAAGTGGATGGAAGGGATCAGCAAATACAGGTGAGGAGAAAAAGAAATAATGCTCACTCATTCAACTCTTTTTCCATGGAAATGTTAAGACAATTTAAGAAAAATGGCTAATTGACTAACGCAGTCTCCCTACGATAGGGCGAAATGATGTTTTTTCTCTACATGTAGCCTAAACATGAATTCCCCAAGCAACTTCATCTGTCCGACTGGTTTCCTTGTATCCAGGAGCTGAACGAGCGCTTGAGACGCTTACAGAGCGAGAAGGAAAACCTCCAGTCTAAAATGGACGCCGAGAAACACATCATGCGCACTCAGGTTAGAGACCTCATGGAGAAGCACCAAGAGGAGCTGAAGAAAGTGACGGAGAAATACGAGAGGGAGATGTCGGAGAAGGAGATGATAACCATCTCCTCTGCTTCAGTCACCACGTCTGCAGACTTGAGCGTTGACCCATCAGTGAACCAGAGACTCTCAGATCTTGAAGGTATTTATTTTATTTTATTTTTAAAAGTTAGTAGCATGTTGTTGTTCTTAACATTATAGACCTTTTCCTGTCCAAGTCCAAACCACACACCACTCCCTCAACTACTTTCTTGATGTTTTCAGGATCTCAAAACAAACTAGTTTATGCAGTATTCTGGTGCTGTTATTTAGAAAATAATACGAAGAATGTCACTAAACTCGTAGTACTAGTAATACTAGTAATCTTTTTCCACTGCTTCTGAATTGATTAGTGGGTTTACAAAGTTTTCTCATGTTTAAAGATGAACGATTTCAGATTTTATTCCAATTTTATTTATATCCTTGTTGATATCCTTATTAATTCTCGAATTATGGGCTTATTCTGCCATTTTATGTAACTGGGTCTGTATAAATGGTCAAATGTCCTTGAGGAGAACACAGTAGACATGTAGTATACTTTACACTTTATACTTTAGTAGCTTTTCTTTCTTGTTCTGTACATATTTATAACATTGTAGCTCCAAAGCTGTAGAAGATTTACACATTTGTTGAAAAATACAAAACTAAATCTTAGTTTCATGATCATTTTACATCAAAGTACTTTTCTGATATATCGCTGATATTGCTGATAGTGATGTCTTTTTTTATCATTTTGAAGATTGATAATAAATAATATAAAAATAATAATAATGAACTGACTGAAAGTGGCTGATCAAATTGTAAACAGAATTTAAAAAAATCTTTAAATTTTAAAATCTTTTTAAAACATTTTTGTCTTTGTAAATAATAAATAGTTTTTAAAAGCTACAATTGTTTTATTTATTTATATTTAGAAGCCACTCTAGTTTATGTGGAGATTTTTTTTTATTTTTGATTATGCTGAAGCCTTTTTTTGTAAAATTGTAAAAACAGGATTGCTGTTTTGTCAAAGAGGGCTTTGTCTCAATGTACATTGCAATGACGTCACATGACACGTTTCGGCCCAAGCCTGCAGAAAATTTAACTTAAAATTTGTCAGCGCTTCAGAATATTGCACAGTTGCTTGATTTTTTGTTTATTTTTGTGACCGCAAACTCATAAAATTCTGGAAGGATTCACTTTAATAAAGAAATTTATGGTGGTTTGACACATTTAATCTGGTGTGTTGCTGGAGGTTTGTGAGGAAAATTTTATATTATTTATCAGTTATACTCCAAGTTACTATAGTTTGACTTCACACTTATTATAGATGATGGCGATACAACAAAATTGTTTAAAAATCTTTCAAAATCTTTCCGCGCGATCGGGCTATCATAGCAGCATATGTGGTACGATCCGTTGTTCTCACACCATGCCTCGCCCTTAGTTTTACTAGTCTACTAGACTAGTTTTACTAGTCGTCGCCATCCTCAATTTCCGACAACTAAGTTAACGCAGTCATCAGTAACCCAAACCTAGCTTATACTTAGCTATAGCTATTTCATTTAAGTGTTACGATCATTGTTAAAGTTTTTATAGCAGTTTAGTGTTTTTTACTAAACAAACATTCTATTAGATTGCATTAGCCAAATGTGCTAGCCCATTCTGATCACTATTCTGTAAGACTCCTGGGTAGCCTAGGTCATGATTCGACTTGTGTTATATTTTCTAGTTACGATGAGGTCATTGGAACACATCTCCTTTGTAAACTAGGGACTAGCTGTATACTGTTACATGTCAAGTAGTGTAAGAATGCCCTTGTGAGTCATGATACAATATTTTATTTTCTATCTTGTCCAACCAAGCTGAAAGATTTCCTTAATCAAACCATGTTGCTCAAGAACTTGAACAAGCCAGTTACAATGATATTCATCTAGTGCTAAAACACCAACAAGAACACACAAGATAAACCTTTTTTCTTTAACCGACAATGTAATAACAAGAACACATTTTATGTGCTTTTTTTTTTTCTAAGCCCAAGTCAAGCTCAAAGCAGAAGAAGCCAGCAAGTCAGAGGCGAAGTTTTTGAGGATGAAAGCCTGGTCCAAATCCCGCACCCGCCAACTAGAAGATGAGCTGAAGAAAGCGCAGGTTTGCTGTGTTGATAATTCTTGTGTTACTAGGAAAGAATAAAAAAAGAATTGTAATTCAGAAAAAAGAGGAAAGGGGGTGTGCGTGCTTGTGCATGCACCTGTGTGTTATAACATTTTATATTCATTTTGATTGGTTTGTTATGTCCTGGTTTTGTGACCATGTGAATAAGAACGTAAGAAAGTGGTTTCAAAATAAACGTAAATGAAGTATATTATTATAAATGCACATTAACAATATGTATCTCATGCACATTTAAATGTTCTGTTTTTCAGTTTTCTTGAATGCAATTTAGAGATAATAAAATGTAACGTCTTATTGTAGTGTGATGATAGCTACGGAAAGGCCCTGTAGTAAATGCCTGCTTTTTTGTTTCTGTTCTGTGTGTCTGACCTGCCAGTGTGGAACCGCGGCCCCGGATGTAACGGCGCTTCGTGCCCGTGTCAGCGAACTGGAAGAGGAGAGAGAAGAGCTGCTGTGTAAACTGGAGCAATATGACGAGCTCAAGGGCAAAAATGGTACGAGGGGAAAGAAAAGAACATGTTATACTCTGAAACAACTCAACAAAACATCAGATGCATCGGAATATTGAAATCGTTATTGCATAAAACAGGCAGAACTCCAATAGTCTGAGGTGCAGGACACACAAAATGTTTATTTGTGTTATTTACAGAGTTCCGTGCAATATAACAATAACCTTGAATGACCGTACTGTTCAAATCTTTGTTCATTGTGTTCCCCTAGCGCTATAGGTCATTATAATATAATGCATATATATACCGCTGTAAAGTCTCTAAATAACTTAGACTTATTGTCAAATAAGTTATAACTAAAAGTTAAGTACACGTTTGGGATCTGCACAAATTTCTTTCTTTCTTTTCTTTCTTTCTTTTTTTCCTACATTGTCGGATATGCAAGTCAGAAGTATATACACAATTAATATATGTTTATAGTTTCATGCAGGTAAAGTGGTTATGTTCTGTTTGTAGATGTTTTAGAGTCCAAGCTGGTGGTGTATGAGGAGCAGCAGAGAAAAATGCAGGCCGATCTGGAGCAAGTCACTAAGAGAGCTGCATCCCAGGTCAGATATTTTATTTTATTGACACTGTACGGCATGAAGGCTTGTAAGCAGTTGGGTCAGTAAACATATCCTGGTGTTAATCTTCCACAGACTGTCACGTACTTCAACAAAGCTATGTTCACACGTCTCCATTCGCTGTGCTATGATGTGGCCAGTAGGCGTTTCTATTACTGGTTGCCATAGCAATAACATTTGTCAGTGGGTGATGCAACTAGGCTTCCACTGAACAACAGATCAGTTTTTTTTGGAATGAAACTTTCAGGAGGGAGATTTGGCTTTTGTCTGTAAAATTCAGTAGTGTTAATGTGCATCATATCATATACGAGATGAGGGAGAAGCAGTGTGTGAACTCTGCCATCACTCCCATTGGTAATCGCTGCACCAGTTTGCTCCATATTTGCATAACGTTTCCTCAACTTTGTTGCGTCGCTGGACACACCTACATCCAGACACCAACTGTCGCCGTCACTCTTGTCGTGATTCCGTTCATAAGGATTAGCTGAGGAAAGTGCTAACTGATCAACTCTTCTGCAGGCGAGTGAAGCTGGAAGCATGGACGATGCTCAGAGTCAGGTGATGGAGTGGCAGGATATGATGACGATGGTGGCTGAAGCTGAAGCGGCACGAAATCACATCCGAGAGGAGAAGAACATGCTAGAAATCCGAATGAGCCACATCGAGGAGGAAAGAGAAGGTAAGGAGAAGGAGAGGGGATAATAATAATAATAATAACAATAATAATAATAACAATAATAACAGTGTTCTCTGCCTGAGATGCTCTATTCTTAGTTCTGTATGTTACTTTATGAGCTTTTCTTGTTTTCCATACTTTCTAGTATTTGCTTTAACCTTGCAGTTTTTTTGTTTGTTTTTTAGAATGACATTACATTTATTTATTTGGCAGATTTGTTTATCCATGAGGGAGGGATATTTAAGCATTAAAATAAAAACCATTAAGAGGTCTTAGACATTGTGAATTTCCTTTCCTCCCTTGCATTTTTTCATGCCAGGGTTAAAGCATGGTCCCTTATTTATGTTTTCATTTTCTCTCCATCGCCAACGAGTCGAACATTGGCCCTGTGCCTCGTCACGCCTCACGCCCTTCATCTCCCCCATCCCTCTCTCCCTCCCTCTTTGTGATCGGTTCAGCCAAAGAGAAACAGTTTCCCGTCAGTTTTGTGCATGCAGGTTTCACTCAGCGTCTGTTTTGCTGCTGTACTGCTTCCTGCTTCCCATCATCCCTTTGTACCTATCAGATGCGGAAACGGGAGCAGTACAGCCGAAGCAGATGTCTGACATCATCATTTTCTTTTTCTTTATTTTGTATTCCTATTTTTCCCCCCTACATTTTAATTTGTACTTATTTTCTGGATCTGATGACCTCTTATTGACCAGGCACAGCTCAAATATCACCTCATTCACACACTAGATGCTATAAATATATGCTTTTTGGTGTAACAAAGATTTCTGAATAGGCATGTGTGGATATCCAATATAATCAAAGTGAAAGGTAGTGCCTTCTTTAAGAAGGATCTTACACTGCTGTTATCTCGACCTGAAAAAAAAAAAAAGCTAGGAAGGATCTGTGTTCAAGCCCCAGCACTGTCAATCACAATCTGCCACTGTTGGCACCTTGAGCAAGGCCCTTTAGCCTCTCTGCTTCTGGGGCACTGTATCATGGCTGACCCTGTGCTCCGATCCCAACATCCTAAGTTGGGATTTGCGAAGAAAGAATTTCACTGTTCTGTAATTTTTTTGTGACAAAATGTAATTTAATGTATTTTATATGTGATAAAATAAAGGCTTTTATTCTATTAATATAATAATGCACGCATCGGTTACATGTGACTGAATCGAGTAACACAAACACTGATCTCTCACTTGAGAATCAAACCACCAACGCTGGTGTTTTATTGCCAATATCCTCATGAGATTTCACTACAGAACTGGTTTATGTAAATTGATCACCCTCACTCATCTTTTAATCTAGTAACTTATAGTTAATCTTCAATAACTATAAGAAACGAAGCCACATTTTGGTGACAAACAATTTTTTTTTTCTTAATTCTGATTGGCCACATATTACTTTTTTTAGTGCTACGTTCTCATTATCAGCACATGCCTATTTATTAAGATACAGATTTCTTAACATTAAAACATATTTACTACGGTATATTTAAATTGAGTGAATTGTGGCAAATTTGTAAGTCTCGGTTTTTGGCTAATTTAGTTTCATTGATTAAGCTACAGTCTCTAATCACATCTTTGAACATTATTGGTTTGACACTTTTTTTTCTTCATTTAAATGGATTGAGATTATTTGTGCTGTGGCCTGGAGTTGTAAAATACACACTATTAACACACACGTTTGGTTCTTTTTTTCCCTACCTCTTCCATGTACTAATTCTAACAATGCAATCTTTATTGCTATATTCAGTTCTTTTGCTCTACTTTTCACACTCACAGTAATCTGACCCACAACAAAGCAACCAATGGTGTAGTATCATTACAGAGGGTCAAATTCTAGCCCTAATCTCACCAGTCTTTTTTTCCACCAGATTTCAGTCTTTTCAGAAATCTCGATTTAAGAGACACTCCAAAAGTCTGAATTTGAAGGCGAGGAAAAGTGAAGTGCGAACTTTTGTAGATTCCAGTTTTCTAAAATGCGTTATAAATCTGTTTATGATGACACATTTCTGAACAACAACCATCAGCTGAATATATGCTTCAGACTTTTGGACATTACGATGTTCTCTCCTGCATGTTTCCTAATCTTTATTTTTTGTTTTTGTTTCTTCGTTCCTATTTTATAGCCATCATTAAACTGACGTTTTTACTAAGGTGTCCTACCTTATATCTACACTCACTGGCTATGCTATCAGCAATAAATGCACCTTGAAGGTACTGGCTTTATTGACTATGGACACATTTCTACCGCACTCCAGCATTACGTATCTAATCCAGACTCTGCTGAATATACAGTATATCCTGGTTGAGCATCTGTGAGGTTTTCCCATCAACTATCCCCTATTTCTTGCCTATGAGAGCAGGAGGGTGGGAAGTGAAGGTGGTAGTGATGGTGAGCAAAATATTGCATTAGGTTGGAAAGCTGACCTGTCTCAGGCACAAAAGTTACACATTTAGGAGACACAAGTTGTCGTTGTGGCAATAGATTTAAAACAAATCAGTATGGCAGTAGATTTTAGCATAGAATAGAGGAAATATTTGGAAGAAGACTTGGGGGGGGTGTCATTCAGATCCCTAGGTGGGAAATCAGTATATTGTGTATACAAATTTTGGCACTGGTAGACTCAAACAAGGCATAACTGTAAGGTTAATATCACAAACATAAGTAATCTTTTGTGAACATGGATGCACCCACGGTTTTGTGGTGCATTTTTTTAGGGATTGATTTTTCCACTGGATGGATATTGAAATTGAGACAGTCCTAAAAATGGTCGACTCCCTGATCAGTGCCTTAACTAGTGAACTAGGGAGCTGAATGAATATGCATCCCTTGGTCAGATGATAATATAATACTACAGAAAATACACAGGTTCATGCCAAATTTGGCAGATGATCAGAACACTGCTACTGAAGAATGCTGTAAAGATTATCTTGTGCTACAAGAGACTTTCGGTAACAATTGTGTATGTTGTACGTTTTATTTTTGTATGTCTAACTCCACTCATACTGTAAGTGCTGGTTCAAATTAGAAACTCAGCAGTTATGAGTCTAGAGACAGAAGGATTTGGTTTGGCTTTTTTTACCAAGAGCCTGGAAAAGATCAGGCCTGGAGCCACCTAGCTTATGTAGAGAATACCGAAGAAGAAGGGAGATAGGAGGTGGCGTCGATTAAACAGAAGGCAGAGTCGGAATGCATCAATGGTGACCATGATGTGTTCTCAGCATTGCAAAATGCAAGGAATAGGAAATGAACCATATTTAAGATAGAGAGTCTGAAATCAATATGAATGAACTAGCAAAGTGGGCCTAGAGTCAGAGACCGTTAATGAAATACAGGTACCTGGACCAGGAGAGTGATCACTTTAAGCATGGATTCAGGACAGCTGGCTTGCCAGTGGGAATTCACACATGCAGTTAAACAGAATTAATTTGCAGAGACAGGCTGCACTGTCATGTAGAAAAATGTTGTTTATTTGCATCACCACTGCACTGGCTAGATTAGGCATGTCCAGTCTTCCCCACAAAGGGACGGCGTGGGTACAGGTTTTCATTCCAATCAAGCAGAAGTCATTCAAGCGTCTCCTGAAACCCCAAGGTCGACTGATGAAACAGGTGGAATCAGGTGCAACTCCTGCTTGTTTGGATTGTAAAGACCTACACATACACCAGCTCTTTGTGGATAAGATTAGAGACCCCTGGAACTTTCTCAAACAGTAGTGACCTTAACTGTGGTGGTAGTGAGAGCTGCTCTGGTGGTCGTGCCTGCATACAGCTGGGTAAAGCACGGCTGGACTGCAGCAGCTAAGTTAGTCAGTAAGTTTAAACCTACAGTGTGTCCAGATAAAATAGCCAAGGAGTGTACCCAATAAACTGTCAACTCAACTGCTTACCTCTTTTTGGTTTTTGTCCAATCTCTATTCCTGTTTCTGTTTTTTTCCTTCATGTCACGTCCTTTCCTTAATATTTTTGATCTATTTTCTTAGCCACACTTCACTGTTGCCACAAAACAGATGGGGATATGTTTTGTGCCGATCGTTCACATTCTTATTCAATCAGATGTCGATGTAAGCACGCTTTACGAAACCCAAAAGCTTTGCCCGCTCACAAAGCAGAATCGGGGAGGAATTTCCTAACGCAATCACAAACACATTCCCTCGCAGTCAGTTTGTTGCTTCTGGACAACACACTTCATCCTGTTGCCTTTCTCATTCATTCTCAGGAAAGAAATTCATGAAGAAATGTGCATGGATTTTACTTATCTTTACACTTGGCAAAGACGCACTGGCACGTACAGAGGAGTCCATGCAAGTACAAGCGCAGTACTAAGAGCTGCTCATATTTGATCAGTTATCAACAATGTACTTGTTTTGATTAATACAGTTGTACATTATGATCTGTGTAATATGAACATAAATGTGGAGGATTTAGATGTCCAGGTCACATCAAAACTTTTGTTTTTGCATTTGTGAGACCTCTGATGGAAGATTGTTGAATGCGCTTCACCCCAGGTTATAGTTGTTCTGAACCAAAAGCCAGCTTTTAAATATGGAGATTGTAGGCACCTGTCTAATATACAGTGGCAGGTTGTTCCCCCAACCTAGGGGCAGCAGCAGAAAAGACATCCTGTTTGGTTTCCGTGTATCGAGGAGCATCTGATCAGACGATCTATGCGACCAGACAGAACTGTAGGGATGAAGCAGTTCAGAGATAAGGTGGAGCAACAACATTTTAGGCTTTAAAAACAAGTAAAAGAACTTTAAACTGGACCCCAATATACACAGGTAGCCAATGGAGTGAGGCCAGAAGCGGTGGAAAATGTTCGTTTCCTTGCTCCAGTTAAAAGACATGTGGCAGCATTCTGAACCAACTGGAGGCCAGTGTTGTATCATAAATTCTTAAATATTTTAAATGAGCTGGAGGAAATGTTGTTTAAGTGTATGCTAAACAGCTCTTGGTCATGCGCTTGCACTGTACATGTCCTCTTGTACTGCTTTGTGGTGTGCGAATGCAGGAGCTTCTGTGTGTGTGTGCATGCATGTGATGTATTTCAGTTCTTCATCTAGTTCCCTTTACACCCCCCTCTTTTCACACAATTCATCAAGTCATCAGTCACTTCCTTTCATTTGTCAGTTGCTTTTTCTTTCATTCCTTCGTGCAAATGCTATTAAACCCTTCATAACTTCCTGTGGCACAAAACTGATTGAGGATGACTGGTTCTTTCCTGGCTGCTCCGATCCAGCATTGGCCAATCGGCAGCGGGAGTTGGAGGAGGAGTTGGCTCAGGCTCGAGGGCTCCGTCCACAAAGGGGCAAGAAGACGGGAAGCTCCAGCCCCAACAACCTGCAGGTACGAGCAGTTTCGTACTGTCTGGTCAGGAGAGATTAGGTATACAACTGAGGAACAAGCCGGGGACAGGCTTTGATAACCAAATTGGTGCCTGTTTGTCTGCAGCTGTTTTTTAACTTTAGTTCTACTCAATAAATATAAAATGTTTCAAGTAAATGTCTTTTTTTTCCACACCAATAAAACTGAGGTATTTAATTAGCAGCTGGTAATATGCTCTTCATTTACTAATAGCCCCTTTACTAATTATATTATTACATCATGAATACAATTTTTTTTTCTAAATTATTTTCAGGCTATTAGGCGAAGCATACAGAGTTAATAAATAATTACACAGATCAGCCATAACATTAAAACCACCTGTAATATTGTGTAGGTCCCACTTTTGCCACAGAAATGTTCTAAGCCCTCATGGCCTATTCTCCACAAGATCACTGAAGGTGTGCTGTGGTATCTGGCACCATTATGTTAGATTCTTTTACATCATATAAGTTGTGAGGTGGGTCTTCCATGGATTTGGATTTATTTTTTTTTATCAGCACATCCCACAGATGCTCAATCAGATTTGGAGAATTTGCATGAAAAGTCAAAATCTTTTCGTCTTGTTCTTCAAACCATTCCTGAGCAAATTTAGAGTATATCATTACCATGAAGAGGTGTTCATGGTCTTCAGCAGGGACTAAGTAGGTGGTACATTTCAAAATAGCATCCACAATAAATCCAGGACCCAAGGTTTACAAGCAAAACTGCCTCTACAGGCTTGCCTTTTACTGTAGTGCACCCTGGTGCTATCTCTCCCACAGGTAAGCGACAGACACGCACCCAGGCTTCTGATTCTGATGCTCAGATGCCTGTTGTAGGTGCTTTTGGTATTGGACAGGTGTCAGAAAGGGCACGCAGACTGTTCTATAGTTGTGCAGCACTATACACAGTAAGCTGGGATATTCTGTGTTTTCTGACACCTTTCTATCATAGTCAGCAGGAACATAGTCGGCAATTTACGCTACAGTGGCTCTTCTGTGGTCAGGCTAGACTTCACACTCTATGGTACATTTGCAAATCCTGTCTTCCCTGAACCACTTTTGGTAGCTACTAACCACTGCATACTAGGAACACCCACAAGACTTGCTGTTTTGGAGATTCTCTCTGGAGATTCTTCAGTCCTCATGCCATCACAACTGGGCCCTTGTCAAATTCTGTTCTGACCATTCACTTGCTGACTAATATATCCCACCTCTTGCCCATAGACAATCAGTGTAATTCACTTCACATGTCAGTGGTTTTAATGTTATGCTGATTGGTATACATACTTAACCTAAAAGTAACGAATACGTATTTCACTTTCGGATAGAATTGTGCTGTTAGTTTGTTGTTATTGTCAAAGGAAAGGATGAAGCCATGTATTTAATTGTTGTTCATAATTAAATGGAATTATTCATCATCATTTTGTGCAATATGTATTTGGTTAGATATGTTTTATTATCCAAGTGATTAACTCTTTGTTGTTTCAGGAGGACTTTGAGTTCACCAACAGGTCATCTTTCCCAGATTCCCACAATCCCTCTGGCAGTATCACTCCAATGGAAGGGGAGAACATGGGAGGTTGGTGGCCCGAATTCACTGCCTCAAACACAGGTGTGAAGCACACTAGACAGTTCAGCCTGGCATGCACTCTCCTCATAGGTTAACATCCCCATATACTGTTTTTGCATAAAACTCTTTATAAGTGCTCATGTTCATAAAGCATTAAAATTGCTTATAATTTATATGTATATATTTTGATCAAAGCTACGGTCGAAAATCATGAACTTTAGGCCAGTTTTAGCTATTCTTTAAGGTTAGTCACAGTATATCCTGCCTAAACAAGCTACTGTACTTCTTTTTGTAGACAAAGTTAGCTGAGATTTTCTTTTTTTTCCATGCTGAGAAGCTCCAGAAAATACGACTTCATTTCTAGTACGGGACACGAACTCGAAAGCTGATCGAGACACATTGATTATCGTAATTTATGCAAAGAGGGAGTCGACTACTGTAGCTAAATCGCTCAGTTTGTAATGCTAGCAAAAGGCTGAATATGCTGCTTTTCTGTAACCATGGCACCAAATGAATGTGAATTTTCTCACACTGTAAATTTATACGTGTATCTAGTGAACAGACGCACTGAATTGCTTAAAAGAGCAAAGTCTTACTGGAAATGTTACAGAGACAGCCTTCTGAATGGGTGTTTAGATTAATAGTAACATCTATTAAGATTTAAATTTTAAACTTAAGCTAATTTCTAAAAATTATAAGCATAAATTGTTGTTATGAACATCAGCCTTGTTTTATTTTTTATTTGTATTTAGTTTGCATTCTTTTTCTCATTTGGCAATGAAGTTTTTATACCTCACTCAATCTTATTCAAATGCATATTTATATTTTTTATTTCCATTTTTCTAACCCATCAATCAAACCAGTGTGATGGTCTGTTTTTGTTTGACATTTTTTTGTAGTTGTGCTTTATTTTTGTAGATTATTCGGGGCATGTGCGTGCTGGATGAACTGCCTAGTCTCGGTTCTGTAGGCTGTAGTCCATGTTGAATGCACATTCTGTTTTTTTTTTTTGGTGTAATAACGTTGGTGTGTAGTCCCTTCATCTGTGGTAAGTGTTTATTTTTCAACCATTTGTGTTTTGTGTAGCAAAGTGAATGCATTATAATTTGAAGCATTTTCTGTGGAGCATGAATGGATTCAAACGATGTTTTCTTCACGGCATAATTAAGATAAGCGTCTTGCAAGGACGGCGCAAAAGGAAACGCGTTCGCCATATCGTGCAGAGACACGAGTTTTAAAGCTATGAACACACATAAGTCACAGGTCACAGTAGACAATCTTGATACTGGTTGCCATAGCAACAGTAAGTGGCTTTGAGAAAACAGTATTTGTGCACACCCGACCATCACGCCCATACGTTGGCTTTCAACCAATCATGGCAAAAATTTTGACGCGCAATCTATGTGTCTGTATTATGCTGTAGATTTCCAGTTAACAAATCACATACTTGTGCAGGATGCTACAGCATTTTTATGAGAGAAAAATAGCATGACAGCCAGCAACATCTTACAACTGTCTGTTAAATTAGCCCACACTGTGTACATTATTTTTCAGCATATTAAAAATTCATTGTATTCAACTGATATGTATGATAACGTATTCAATAACAATTGAAATTGTTTACCATCGACTGGGAAACAGCTTATACTTCTAGTTAGTAAAAATACTTTAGTGCTCCATTTGAGACTTTACTACCCTTCTAAAATTACACTAGACAGTAGAGTATTACTGTAGTGCATAAGTATATCATTTGAGATGCAGTTATCGTCCCCCACATTCAGCCAAATTTAGAAATCTAGTGGAAAGCAAATCTAGTGGTTATTATATGAGCAAACGGGGCACTACATCAGGAAATGAGCACAAATGGGTGTGATTCTTCAAGTGTCCAAAAATTTTTAAAACATAGATGGTACTTTCCCAGTAACGTTGCAGATTGGTTTTTCTCCTAATACATTTTTAACCCAGTCTATATCTAATCTTTTAGAGGGTCTGAGGTCTGTTGTGGAAGAACTGGAACTTGAAAGAAATCAACTGCAGGAGCAAATCCTTGGACTGGAAGAGCGCTGTCAGGACTTGGAAGATCGGTTGCAGTTACAGGCTCGCGTCGAGTCCCTACAGGTACGCCGAATGTTTTATATTAACGTTCATGCATGACTCCTCTGATCTCTTTTAAAACTTAACTTAACTTAACTTAATAATTTAGCACAACCAGAAATATGTCCGTGATCTAACATGGTGTGTGTAAATAAGGATTTGGTAAATCTGAGAACATAACAGTTTTCTTACAGTGCATAAATCAGTTTTCACAGCCGTTGCTCAATACTTTGTTGAAGCACCTTTAAGCAATTACAGCCTTATGTCTTTTTGAATATAATGCTACAAGCTTGGCACAATACAACCTATTTTTTGGCAGTTTCTCCCATTCTTCTTTGCAAGACCTCTCATGCTCCATCAGGTTGTCATTATGAGGTATTGTTTGTAGAACTTTGAGGAAAATAATGAATTTAATCCATTTTGGAATCAAGCTGTAAAATAACAAAATGTGGAAAAAGTGAAGTGCTGTGAATACTTTCCGGAGTCATAAGGACAAACATAACTAGACAAGGTTTTTTTTTTTCAAATATCTAAAATATAATAAAAAGTTATAAAAATTGCATTTTCTGTTTTATTTAATGCTATTCTGAATAAGTTATTTCACACAGCAGATGTGTACCTCTAGTCCACAAGACACAATAAATGAACCAGTTCAAAAGTTTACACACATGATTCTTAATACCGTGTATTGTGTGCGTCCGGAGTGAAAGCAAGCGAAACTTAACAAGCCATAATAAACTGTTGATGTAGTATTTCTCATCATTTACTGCTTTTACTGAGCCATCACAAATGTTAGATTATGTAATCATTTCACCTGGCATCATCAGTGTATAATCAGTGTAACAAAGCACTTCATGTTTTTGAAAGGTGGCTTCATTTGAAATATTCTGCGTTTCATCTTGCCTGCTTGCTTGCTTTATTTGATTTATTTTTACTTATTTAGGTGGTTTTCAAACTGCCATGATCCGAATCCTAGCGTGATTGTTTCTGGCACCCTGACAGCATTGGTCTGGTTTCAGACATTTTTGCGTGATTCTGTTGAGCCACGATGCATTCGTATTATATCATCACAAATACACATGGAGAACGCAACATGACTCAGCATTTTTAAAAATGAATTTGGTGCTGTAAAGTGCATCTTATATCTTCTATGCCCCACATTGTATCCCTGTCACTCATGGTACACGTGTGTTGTGGAAACTCAAACACTAAAACACGTACACAGGTTACTTTACTTCCTGTACGGATGCGAGTACGAGTAATGTTGCATTCACATTCACAACAACCGCAGCACCAGTGCAACCCGAACTCCTACAGTTAGTCTCGGGTTTGGTACCATAGTGCTCTTACCAGGCCACATAACAGCCTTCACTTTATTATGTTTTGGACTAAACAGCCAGTGTGAAAGAGCCCTTGGTACTGAATCCTTTCTCAGTTTTCTGTGCTATGTTCTATTTCCCCATCAAACAGTTTTCACCCTCAGAAGTCAAACCTCTATTTTTCTTTTAATGACGTTTTGTCCATTTTTCCTATTTGGACTTCCAGTAATTTGCATGTGTTCTTTTCAAGAACTCTGTAACTCATCCTTCTAACACAGGTGACCTTCGATGTTGATGAAGAAGGTCGGACATTTTGGGTTTCTCAGGTGTGTTTTGTGTGTGAGAGAGTGTGTATACTGTATGTATATGTGAGAGCAGGTGTATGCGTATTACACACGGTGTCCTTTAATCTTGGCTTGGTTGGGTTTGTTGTACTCACTGCTCTCCTGCTTTGTTTGGGCTTTGGTGCTTTTTAAACTCACTTCCAAGTAAAAAGCTCCCTTTGACACTTTTTCAGTACATTTTAACCTTTTGCCTTTCAGAATGAATCTGAGAAACTGCAAGCTCAGCTTAGCAGCCTGCGCAGTCAGCAAAGCAGAGATGCTGAAAAGCATCAGCTTCTTGTCACGAGTTTGAACGAGCAACTCAAAGGGTAATATTTCTTTAAAAAAACATATTGTCTGGGTAATTTCTTCTTTTATCACAGTAATATTTGACCAGCAAAATTGTTTTACATTGGAGCTACAAGTCACACGTCACATATTAAATCTGTCTGCAACACGTTTCTCCGCGGCATGTCTCGGCAAATTCATGACACACACAACCACAAAAACTGGGACTCACTAGTTGGGACTAGTTGATGCAGCATCTTAATTTTATTATTATTGTAAATATAATTTTGAATGTACCTATTACTCGCCAAACGTATAAACAAAATTCAAAACCACGATAAACAAATATCCCGCTGATAAATTCCTTGGTAAAATTCTTAGAAGGTTTAATTGTAATAAATTAAGAAATAAATCAGTGATCAGGCACATGTTATATCCATAGTTTTTCATTATTGTCTCCCTCTATTAATTCATTCAACTTGTAATTCAGGCTAAGCAGCACACAGGAGTGTCTCGAATCCTCTCTGATGGAGAAAGAGCACACACTCGCCCAAACATCGGAGAAACTCGAGCTTATCGACAGTCTGAAAGACGCACTGAAGGAGAAGGAGATGCAGCACAAAGACGTTGCCGATAAACTACTAGTGACCGAAAACAATGTGCGTAACCCTGCATTTGCCTAAAATTTACACTTTAAGTAAACCCCCCATTTCCTCTCTTTTATAAAAGAGAAGATTAAGTTGTTTTTTATTTATTTATTTATTTATTTATATATTTTATCAGCTTTCTGATGTGACCAAGAAGTGCAGTACATTTGAGAAGCAGTGCACAGAAATGAAAGAAACAGTCGCAGAGCTCATGCAGAAGCTTAATGTGCTGAAAGAGAAGGTGAGTGGTTTGTTTTTTTTATACACAAAAAGTGAAAGAAAAGATATAAAAAAATACAAGTTTTTCATATGAATACAGTTTGGCAGCAGAACAAACTGACTAATATGAATAAAGTGCAGATGTGTATTCAGTGTGTGCTCAAATTTGTATTTATTGGTCATATGTCACGTGAAACCAGTGTCCGTATTGTAAAAGTAGAATAAAAAGAGACTTACAATAAAAAAGCAAAATAAAACTATTGTAGAGTTTCAAAGGAGGAAAATATAATGTAAGTTTAAAGATTAATGGATCGGTGAAATAACTGTATGACAATTATTAATAAGGTAGAGATCAGTGCAGTTTAAGTGCAATATATGCTGTGCACAATCTACTTCAGGTAGTGTGTGCAATACAGTCAAGTCCAGGTTCTAGTCTGAGGTGTTGTCCTGGTCGAGGACCCAAATGGACTCTAGGACGTAGCTGATCCTCATTCTCTTATTTGGTCTTCACAAAGCAAAAGTGCTTCCCCAACTGCAACAAAATGTCTACTGTTTGGATAGCTAAGGTCTTTCTCTATCTTCCTGGCCTTGGTCCAGCATCACATGCTGTATATAGAGGTCAGATTGCAGGTTCCTAGTCCATGCTATGATGCTTCCCTGTGAAGGGAAAAAGTGTGTAGGTAGGCAAGCTGCTAAGGATTCATTATATACAATTATATTCATTATATAAATTATGTATATAAAAAGAGTACATTTTTTATAAGTGCATTGGTCTAAATCAAGGTAGGTGAGAGTCGGATGCTTTAAATGTTTTGCCTATTTGTGCATGTTTTTGTGTGAAAATCTCAAAAACAGAGCTCAGCAGTTTCTGAAACACAAACTGGCACCAACAACCATGCCACGATTAAAGCTTAACACTTTTCCCCATTTTGATGCGAACATGAAGCTCTCAACCTGTCTCTGAATGATTTTATAGATTGCTCTGGTGCCACTTGGTTAAGAGTGTGTTCCTTATAAAGTGGCCAGTGAGTGTATTAAAAAAAAAATGAAAGTATGAATGCATAGTGAAATTACGCATTTGTTTATTGCTGCTGTTTTGTTTGGTGTGAAACACTCAGCTTAGGAAACTGAACATCTATGTTCCCTGTGCAATGTTAGTGGAACATTTGGACGAAGATTAAAATGCCTGCTATGTCTCTGTGATGCATACAGCAAAGTGTATATGGATTTTTTCCTCCAAGCATAGTGGTACTTAGTGGTAAAATACAGAGTATTACGTGACACGATCTGACTTTTTTTGTTTGTTTTTATGATTTTTCAGATGCAGAGACAAGAAGCTACAATTGAATCGTTGCAGAGCGATTTGGATCAAACCACCGATGAGCTGGACAAGCTGAACACCACACATTTAGAAGAAAGAGCACAGCTTATTCACGATCTCCAAAGCTGCGAACGAGAAATTGACAGCCTCAAAGACGTTATTGCAGACAAGGACAAGGAAATCTCAGCTCTCTCGGGCAATATGTTAGAATATGCAGAGCAAATACAAGAGCTTAAACAGGAAATAAGGCATAAAGAGGAGGATCTGGTTCGTATTGAGAGTGCTCTTTTGAAAGCTGAACAGGAAGCTCGAATAATTAAAGATTCACAGTCTTCTGACCAGAAATCCCTTAATATGAAAATAGCTGAGCTGACTGAACAACTCAGGGTCACAGAGAATGATCTAACCTTGGCCCGTAAAGAGAACGAGGCAAAGATAAATGAAACGAAGGATCTGCTCAGTCAACTGGATGAAAACAAGCTGATGATACAAGATCTCAACATGGAAATTCAGAAGCTGCACACAAGTCAGCGTGCTCACCTAACCGAATGCGAAACTCAAATTTTAACACTGAAGGAACAAATGCTGGCTGCTTCTCAAAAACTTCAAGACTCTGAGGACGTTCTTGCTCAGCTAAAGGAGACAAGGAATTCAAACGAGAAGCTCAAAGAGCAGATCCTCGACCGTGAGCAGACCCATGAGAAGGAGATGAAGACTCTCAAGGAAGAACGCAACAAGCTATTGGCAGACGTTACAAAATATAACAATGAGCTTCATTCTCTATCCAGTCAGCTTCAAGCACAGGTCGAGTGCCAGGAACAGGTTAAGCTAGGGGTTGAAGAAAAACTGGTGACTATAATGTCGCTGGAGGAAAAGCTGCGGAATGTACAGAAGAAGGCAGAAGAAGAAAAGAAGGCACTACAAGAAGAGTTGGCTGGCAAAACAAAGACCATTTTGAAGCTGGAAGTAAAGATGAAATCACTTAAGGATGAAATTCTAGGTCTTCAAAAATCTCTCGAGGAGAATTCACAGACCCAAACACAGCTTTTGCAAGAATCCCAGAAACAAATGGATTTAGTGCTAAACCATAATGTCAGCCTGCAGTCCAGAGTGGACGACCTCACCGAAGAGAATCATGCTCTTAAGCAGGAAGTTGTGAACAAGGTACAGTTGCTGCAACAGGTTGCAGAGGAGAAAGACTTGCTGCTGAGGAAAACAGAAGAAATTGAATCACGGCAAGTGGAAAATGGAAAAACGGTAGAAGACCTGATTAAAGATAAGGAAAGGCTTAATGATAGAGCTACAGAGCTTGAGCAAAGCCAGCAGTCTCTTTCTGAACATCTGTTGGAGAAAACAGGTGAGTGTAATCAGCTTAAAGAGTCACTGGAGAATAGTAAAGAGCTGGTTGGGCGTTTACAAAGCCAAATAGAGACCTTGAACACTCAGGTTGACCAATTAAACTGTAAACTATCAGAAAATGAGAGGACTCTGAGTGAGAAAATTGTACACATAGACACCCAGCAGAGTCAAATCATGCGGCTGCAGGAGAGTTTGAACTCAGGAGAATCGGAGAAGGATAGTCTTTTACAGCAACAAGCCTCCCAGTTCACGTCTTTACAAAGTGAACTTGTACAACAGAGGAATCTTTTTTCAGTGCTTCAAACCGAATGTGACTCCCTCAGAGAAGAATGTACCCAACTCCGTCACAGTCATCAGGAACAAACCACAGCTCTCAGTGATAAGACTAACGAGTGTCAAAGCCATCTAAATGAACTGGACAAGAGGAACGCATCTCTTTCTTCCCTCAGCAGTCAGTTAGGGACCATGAATGAGCTTAATGCCAAGCTTGAGGCTGAAAATGGCGACATGAAAAAGACCCTAGAAAAGTTGCTTGCCAGTAACAAGAACCTGACTGAAGAAATAAATCTTAGGCAGACTAAAATAATTGAGTTTCATAACAACATTCAGGCTCTGAGCACACAGAACTTACAGATAAGAGCTTTATATGAGAATAAGGAGAAGGAGCTAGCCGAATTGAGTCAGCTTGTATCCGAAATGGATAAGAAGCTAGCGACGACACTGGAAGAGAAGGGAAACGTTGCTGCTCAGATTTCTATCCTTGCTGAGCAAAACAGTACCATTCAAAAAGAAAAAGAGGAGTTAGTGAAGGAACAAAACTTGTTAAATGACAAACTTTCTGGGTTTGAGATGCAGCATGCAGAAAACCGTAAAATTATAGGAGGCTTGCTTAAAGACAAAGAAGAGTTAAACGAAACAGTCAAGCAAACCAAGGAAGCCATACTTGAAAAGACAACTGAATGTGAGTTTCTCTCAAGACAACTTCAGGAGAGCAGAGAGTCTATAAACCACTTGAACGAACAGCTGAGGATGTCAGATTCTCAATTTAACCTCAGTTTTGCTGAAAAAGACCAGGTCATTTCAGATCTACGCAAACAGCTTGTGGGTTATCAGGACCAGCTTAATCACCTACAAGAAACTCTCTCATTACTTCAGGAACAGGGTGTTGCTCTAAAGTCTGGACTTCTGGAGAAAGATGCAGTTATACAACAGCAGTCTAAGGAGTGTTCTTCGTTACAAAGTGAGCTTAATCATCAGCAAGAGCTTACCACAAACCTCAAAACTGAGAACGAGAAGCTTAAAGGAGAATGTTCCCAACTGCTCCAGGATTTGAGAGCGAGAGAAAGTGAATGTTGTAATCACACCGACGAGCTTAACAAGAGAAATGAGTCACTGGTTTCAGTTACTGGCCAGTTAGCAACCACGAACGACAATGTTGCAAAGCTTCTCTCAGATAACGAACATCTTAAACATTCTTTGGAGAGTCATTCGGCAGAGAGCGCAATGATGAAAGAGGAGCTGAGCCAGAAACAAGTCGAGCTGGTGAAACTTCAGGATAAGGTGCAGGCATTAAATGAGGCAAATAGTACATTAAATGCCAAACTCCAAAAATCAGAGACAGCGATTTCCATAAAACAAGAAGAAATCTGTGCTCTTCAGAAACAGTTGTCCGACAGGGATGCAGATTTCACATGTTTGACGCAGCAGCTAGGGACCGAGCGTTCCAAGGCCGAAAGCTTACATCTGGAACTACAGCAAAAAGAGGAGTCCTTTAAACAACAGGAGACGTTCTTGAGTCAATTACAGGTCAGATTTGAATCCGGCGAGGGTCAAATCAGCCAGAAAATGGAAGCCATATCTGAGCTACAGAGGGATGCACAGAACTTACAAAGATCACTGCAGGAGAAAGATGTCTTACTGCTCAAGAAAGATCAAGAGATTGCTCGGTTGAGTGAAAAGATAATGTCAGAATTAGAAGTGTCGAAAGCACGCATTAAATCTGACATGGATGTCATCTCTAAATTACAAGGTGACTTGGAGGTTTTGTTTGAGAAAAATGACAGCCTCAGTTCAGCTCTAACTGAAAAGGATGCTCTGCTGAAGAACGAAGCAGAGAAGCAGCTGAGCATGAAGGCCAACACTGACAAACTTGAAGACACCATTTCCCAACTGACTTGTAAAGCACAGGGCTTTTCCTCTGAGATCACACAACTCAGGGCTGCACTAGCTGAGAAAGATCAGGCCCTTCTTGACACTTCATCTAAACAGTCTACAGAGCTCGGCAGACTGAATGAAACCCTGAAAGACAAAGATGAAGAAAATGACAACTTAAGACAAGAGTTGTCTCAACTTAAAGAACAGCTTTCAATGTTGAACTTCAATCTCAGTGACCAGTTTGCAGAGGTATCAAGACTCAAAGCAGCCCTCGAAGAAAGCACTTGCACTGTGGTGGACAAAACTGAAGCTCTTCAGGATCTTCAGAGGAAGGCTGATGAGGCTGACTTGTTGAAGAGTCAGTTTATGGAAAGTACAGAACTAGTGTCTGAGCTGCAGAATCAAACTCAGGCCCTCAAGGAAGAGACTGTGAGGCTTTCCATAGCGATAGACGAGAAGCAAAGTGCCTTAACAAACCTTCAGGATAAATTTGCTTTTCAAGTGGAAGAACTTCAAGAAGCCAAAAATCTGCTGTTCCAAAAGAACAAAGAATTGTCAAACATAAACCAGACGATAAGTGAGCGAGACAGACAAATTCACACCCTTCTACAGGAGTCATCCTCTTTGCAGAATGAGGTCCAGCAGCTGCGATTGTTTAACGCTGAAGTTCTGAAGCAAAAGGATGATGCATTAGTTGCTCAGCAAATGAATGCCAATGCCCTGACTATAGAAATCGAGAGATTAAAGGAACAACACCTTCAAGTTGCAGCCCAGGTTAATTCCCTGACTGAGAGCCTTGAGCAAAGGGAATTGGCTCTGCATGCTATTAATAGTCAATACACTGCTCAGGTAAAGCATACAGAGGACACCATGTCAGAGATGCAGAAAATAAATGAGCTGTGCAAGAAGCTGCAAGAGGAAAAACGTTTGACCAAGCAGGAGCTAGATCGAGTCAACAATGAAAAGACAAAAAAGGAAGAGGAGGCCCATAAGTTATTTCTGGAAAAAGAGGCATTCAGTAGGAATTACAGTTATGAGATTCAAAGGACACAAGAACAGCTGCAGCTTCAAAGTCAACAGCAACACAGTAGCATGGAGAGAATGAAGACAGAGATGGAGCAACTCCAGGACCAGGTTAGTGCCAAAGATGATATTATCACCGGATTGAAATCCGAAGTTGAGAGAGTTGAACAAACTCTTCAAGAGTCTGAGAAAGAGTGGCTTTCAGTGCTTGACAGGGAAACGCAGGCTAAGAATGTCCTCGCTAAGCAACTCGAGGAAATCAAGCATGAACTGACTTCCAAAGACAGTAAAGTGCATGCTCTGAAACAGGACCTAGATCATTTAAATGAGAAGTTAGTCAAAGCCATGCTGGCTATTGAACAGGGCTCAGAGAGGCTTAAGGAAAAAGAATTGGATGCTTTAATGAGTAGAAGCAAATTAGAGGAGTTTGTCTACACAGTTCAAGAAAAGGATAAGGAGAATATTGAATTAAGCCAGGCCTTAAACGATAAGATAATAGAGCTCAGGAAACTGGTAGAAAGTCAAGAGTATGCTCAGAAGGAGGTATCCCGTTTAACACAGTGCGTGTCAGATAAAGAAGAGGCTTTCAGGGAAGAGCGAGTTTCCTTACAATCCACAATTAAGCAGTTACAAGAAGTCAATCAGTCTCAAGAGTCCTTCTTTAAGAATGAATTAGCTGAGTTAAATAGGAAGCTAGAGCAAAAGCATGTGGAGGGTCTAGATAGTAATAGTGAGAGCGAAGGCAAGATCACTTTTTTGTCTGAAAACATTAAAGAGCTTGAAGAAAAACTCAGGACAGAAGTCCAGAAATCTGAAGATTTGAAGGAGGCTAGTTTGAAACACAATGTACTTATCCAAAAGAAAGATGATAAACTCAGTTGTATGAGCATTCAGATAAGTCAGCAAAAAGAGCTAATCACAGCACTCAGCCAGCAGCTAAAATTGAGGGAGACGTCGATAACACAAGTGGTTGCATCTGCCTCAAATGAAAGGATAAAACACGAGGACCAGCTCAACAGTCTGATTTCACAACTGGAAGAGACAAAGGCAAATCTCTCTCTTTACCAAAGTCAAATTGAAATGAAAGAATCTGAAAACAAGGTTTTGGTGAAAGACAGCAATGAACTTAAAACTGAAATCTCCCAAGTAACTAAAGAAAAAGAGGCCATGAAGAAAAAGCTCCAAGCAGCGCTTGTTGTTAGGAAAGAATTGCTAAAAAAAATAGAGGAACACGAGAAACAGCATGCAAAAAGTGCAGAGAGCAAAGTAGAGGATTCAGCTTTGCGCGAGAAATTCGAAGAACTCATGACGCAAACAAACTCTCTCAAAAAAGAACACGATACAATTGTTTCTGAACTTATTCAGCAGTTGAAGGATAAAGACAGTAAAATCACTGAATTGTTGCTGTTTATGTCAGAAAAAGATCAGATCATAGTGCAAATGGAAGCCAGTGCTCATTATTTACAAGGGAGACTAAAGGAAAAGGAGGATAATTTGAGCTCCACCCTCCAGAAACTAGAAGAACAGAAGCTTTTAATTGACCAGCTTCAAATTAAAAGCAATGAAAACGACGTTGCTTTTGAGAATGAAAAGCAGAAATTTGTGGCCAAACTCCAGCAACTAGAGAAAGACATGACCGACAAGGACGTAAGAAGCGAGAGATCACATCATACTGAAGAATTAGAAAGTGAGTTGGCTAAGGTAAAGAAAGAGAAATCTGAGCTTCAGAGGAAAGCTCAAGCTGCATTGTTGGCCCGCAAAAAATCTCAAGAAAATCAAAAAATGTTAAATGACGAGCTTTGTGAACTTAAGGCTAATTTCACATCTCTTCAGGAGAAGCACAGCAAGCAAACGCAGGAGTCTATGGCTGTCCAATCAGGCTATGATCTCAGAGTACAAGAGCTGGAATGTACACTTCAGAATTTAAAATGTCTACAAGACAAAGTAGAGGTCTTAGAGAGAGGCATTGAGCAAAGAGAAGCGGCCGTGCAGCATTTACAAACGTCCTTAGAAACACAATCAGGGCAAACATCATCAGTTGTTGAAGAGATGGAGTGTCTTAAACAAAACTTGGAAAATGTGAAATCTGAATTGGCTCATAAAGATGAATTACTATTCAGCTTGCAAAAACAGACTAAAGAAACGGTAGAACAAAGATCTGAACTTGCTAAAGAAATCACAGAAAAAACTGATGAAATTGCAAAACAAAAGTTTTACATCCAAAGTATTGAACAGCAACTTAAGGACCTGGAACAAAGCAGGGCCAAGCTTCAGTCTGACCATCAAAATCAATTGGATATCCTTAATGCATCCTTTGAACAACGGTCGTCTTTACTTCAAGAAGAGCTAGAGTGTCTTAAAAAGAAATTGAAAAAGATCACACATGAAATGGCCCCCAAAGATGAACTACTGCTCAAATTTGAGGAACAATCCAAAGAAATGGTTGAGAAGTTTCTGTTTGAAAGATCTGAACTCGATAAAGAGATCCACGAGAAGAACCAAGAAATTGAGCACCTGAAGTTCTACATTCAGACAACTGAAAGACAACTTGAGCAGTTTAAAAATGACACGACCAAGCTTCAGTCTGAGCATCAGACCCAATTGGCATCTTTTGAAGAGCTAAAACCAACTATGAAGGCAGTTGAAGGTGAAGAATGCAAGAAAAACGAGTTGCGGAACCAAATAGAAAAACTTTGTCAGGAAAGAGATGTCGTAACCACAGATCTGGAGTCTGCCTTAAAAATGGTCACTCAGAGATCGGAAGAACTGCAGGTTTTGCAGAATGAATTAACCGTAGCTCGTCAGCAAGTTTCTGAAGAACATTCTCAGTGGCAAGAAGCAAAATCTGAAGTGGAACAACTGAAATTAGAAATAGAAGCTCTATGGAGAGAAAAAGAGAGCTGCATGATGGACATTGAAAAATCCAGACAGGATTACACCCAACTTGAGTCCCAGCTGAAGCAACTTGAAAGACAAAACAAGGAGCTTCTGGTTAAGACCAAATTTACCGATAAACCATCTGTACCATCTGAATGCTCGAAAGTGACTTGTGAACAACGAACCACTTTAAAAGAGGGAGAGTTTCAGTCTTTGCTTTCAGAAAAGGAGGCACTCATATCTGCTCTGGAACAACAACTTCAGAGACAAATTCATCTCCATGAGGTTGAAATGGAAAAAATGAGAATAGAAGTCAGTGAGCGACAACAGAAACCAGCAGAAATTGGAGATAAGAAGACAGTAGATCCGATAACAAAAAAACTTCAAGCTGCTTTGATTTCTCGCAAGGAGCTTTTGAAGGAGAATCGGGCTTTCACAGAAGAAATCCAGAAACTACAGTCGAAGAATGAACATGTGCAAAGTGAACTGTCATCTTTAGAAAGCACTGTTTTTGACCTCAGACGGCAGAAAAATGAACTGGAAAGTAACATTTCCAAGCTAAGTGCTGAAAAACAGATCCTCGACAGGGATCTGGATCGAATCCTGAGCGAAAATCACAACCTATCAGCAGCCTGTGAAAGCCTTAAACTCACAATCGAGAACATCACCCAACAGAAGCAAGCCTTCTCATGTCAACTGGAATCCCTTAAAGACTCACAAACCGAAGAGTTGTCCGAATGGAAATCCAAGCATGCTGATTTGAAGCAGGAATATGAATCTCTCCTCCAAGCTTACGAGAATGTCGGCAGTGAAATGGACAAGATGAGGCAGCTTCTTGAAGGTGCTAAGAGAGAGAGGCAGGAAGCTCTTTTAAAGTCTCACAAATATGAATCTGAAAGAGAAATTCTTGATAAACAGATTGCTGAATTAGTGGAAGAAAATGACAAAATGAAAGAAAAAATGAGAAAGTTTGCCAAGGTGAAACAACAGAAGATTGAGGTGCTTGAAGTGGAAAATGAAAAGATAAGAAAAGACCTGCTGTCTTTTGATGACAAACAAAAATGCACAGTCGACGAATTGACTTTAACAAATAGTAGGTTAGAAAGTGAGATCAAGTCCCTCCAAGAATCATCAGAGGAGCTTAGAGGACAGATGTGCAAACTACAGCAGGAGAACCAGATCCTGGCAAAGGAGCTCAAAGAAGCAAGCTTATCTCTTGAGAAGTGGCACAAGGAGTCTGAATCAACTGAAAGCAGTCTGCAGGTCAAATTAAGTGAAGCTCTTCGTTTGAACGGATCTTTTGCAGCTCAAATAGAGACCCAAAAAACAGATTTAGAGGTGCATATTGAAATGGTCGCGCTGCTCGAAAAGGAGAAGTCAAATCTTGCCGAGAAACTAAAACAGACAAAGGATAACCGTGAAGGAGAAGTGAGCGAGCGCGACAAAATTATATCAGATCTTAAGCAGGTAATAGAGAAAAACAGACAAGAAACTATAAACCTAAGTGAAAAGGTTAAGATTTTGGAAGATGATAAATGTATGCTGCAAGAGGAACTTGAGAACGTCCAAGAGACATCTGATAAAGTAAAAAACGAAAACGAATATTTGGAGACGGTGCTTCTGAAAAATTCTGAAAGAATCGATGAATTGACCGAGGCAGTTAATATCTTGCAAACACAAAAATTGCAGCTTTCTGCTCAACTCATGGAAGTCAAGGAGGACAAGGCAAAGGTTTGTCAAGAAAAGGAGCACTTGCACTTGAAGCTTGTGAAAGAATTTGAAGAAAAGCTCAAAGTGTTGCAAAGAGGCACAGAAGGTTCTAAAAACATGAAGAAAGAACTACAAGAGCTGCTAAAAGAGAAGCATCAAGAGCTCAACCTGCTACAAGAAGATTGTATTAAATATCAGGAATTGATCCTTAATCTAGAAAGGTCTCTAAAACAATGTGAGACCCAGCAACAGCAAGTACAGAAGGAGCTCAGTGACATGACTGAGAACGTCAAAGTTTTGCAAAAGGAGAATGAAAGTCTCGAAAAAGAAGTCAAAACACAGAAAAACCTCCTCAACGAGACCAAAAAGGAACTGTCCAGAGTAACTTCTGAGAAACATGTGCTCGAAGAGGAACTCGCAGAGCGGCAAGAACAGTCCGAATTTGAGTCGGCGGAAAGGGAGAGGTCCTTGGAAAAAATGGCAGAACAGCAGCAAGCCCTTTTAAAAGAACAGCGAGCTGAGCTGCAGAAACAGATCAGCAACTTGCAAGAGCAGAATAACAGGGAAGCTCAAGTTATTATGTCCTTACACAAACAAGTAGAGTCTAAAGATTTGCAGCTTAAAACCCTAAAGAGAGAAGCAGAGACCAATTCGGCCAAGCTAGCAGTGTTAAGTGTAGATCCAAACATTGGCAATGCTGCAGAGCAGTGGGACAATGTTTTTCATAAACTCTTGCATGATAAGGACAACCAGCTTCATGAACAAAGCTTGGTTATTACTCAACTATCAGAGGACAATAGGGAGAAAGGCAGGGTGTTAAGTGATATGCAGATTACTAATCGGAAATTGGAGAGGACTTTGAACGAATATTCAGTTGCAGCTGCTGCACACCAGAGGCAGCTGTTTGTAATGCGTGCAAGCAATACTGAACTCAATCAAAACCTCGAGATACTTACAAAACGGTCCGCCGAACAAAGTGCCTTAATTGAGAGGTTAGTAACTGATAAAAGCAGCCTTGTGAAACAAGTCGAAGAGCAAAAATATTCCATTTCTCAAGTAAAGTCCAATCTTGAGCACTCCTCTAAAATGTTAGCAGACAAAGAATCCGAGCTCCTTGTAGTCCAGGCCCAGTACAGCAAGCTTCTCGTTGACTTGGAAAAGCAAGAAGCCATTTTATTGCACTTGAAATCTCTTATTCAAAGCAAAGATTCTGAGATATCCTCTCTGTTATCCTCAAAAGATGGACAGTTGTCAGGGTATCTGGAGCAGCTTCAGGCTAATCATCATGCTCAGTTAGCAGGGTATGAGGACAGATTGACTGCTCTCTATACCAAGCAAGAAAGCTCTGATAAAGAAGCAAAGTCTTTAGAAAGCAAAATCCGAAGTCTTCAGGTCAGATTGGACAGGTTTGCTCAGGAGAAGGAACAGTTGGTAATAAATGTTGCCACCTTTAGAAACTCAGTATTGTCTTTGCAAGCTGAAAAAGAACATTTGGCATCGGAATTAAAGCAGATAAAGGCACAGGGTAAAGAAGAATCTGCCGAGAGTGTGACCAAGAGCTTAAAACAAGAGATCAGAACCCTTCTTCATCAGATGGATGATCTCAATTCAGAGAATGCTATGCTCAAAGCTCAGCTTATTAGATACAGAGAGGATTTAAACCAGGTTTTATCCCTTAAAGACAACCAGCTGAAGGATCTTCTCAAAAAGCAGCAGGATTCCATAAGAAACCTTGAGAACCAAAAACGAACCGTTGAAATGCATCATTGTGATGCCCTCTTAGAGGTACAGAAGGAAGCAGAGGAAATCAAAGCCTTAAAAGAAGAAAAAATGAAACTACATTCTCAGGTGCAAGAACTGCGAGACAGTTTATCGGCCTTACGGAAGGAGAAACAGGAGACAAATGAGAGTAAAGTGATTGCTGATTTACAGCAAGCCATCGCAGCAAAAGCTTCTGAATGTAATGAACTTCAGCAAAAGTTGTTCGCTCAAAAAGTGGCTGCAGATGACTTGAACAGGAGCCTAAAGGAAACAGTCAAAGAGTCTCAAAAAAAGTTGACAGAGGCTGAAGAAAAGTACAGCCAAGAACTAAACGCTTTTAAGCGCGAATTTAATTTAATGAGGAACGAGAGAGAAACTGCAGACGAAAGGGTTGCAGATTTGGCCAGAAATCTTATGCAAGCAGAGCAGGAATTGTCTGAAGCTAAAAGCCAAAACAAGAATCTGAAATCTCAGAATGAATCACTTGGAAAAGCCATGGCAGCACTTCAAAATGACCGGGATCAGCTCATAGATGAGTTCAAGATTCTACGCGGCAGATACGACGAAGAGCTCAGGGAAGCTACAGCATCCATGAATAAATTTGAGCGGCAGCTGAACGAATCCACCTCTGAAATATCAGCTCTTGATACAGAAAAGAACATCTTGGTCCAAAAGCTGCTGGCACTGGAAAGCAAAGACGCACATTCCAAATTATCTGTGCTGGTGAACGACCTTTCACAAGCCGTATCTGAGAAAGAGGGCCAGCTTAAACAGGCATCGCTGGAGAAGAGCTCCTATAGCAGACAGGTTAATGCGTTTTCGAAAGCGATGGTCAGTCTTCAATCTGACCGAGACAGACTGATGGAGGAACTCAGGAAGGCCAAGAAGGAAGTCGAATGTAGACAGCAATCAAGCCTTGAACCATTCGAGCCTGTCAAATCCAAGGATTCAAATAACCATAGCATCAGTGCTGGTTCTCTTCAGACTGAGAGAGATGGCCTGGTGAGTCCTGGGCTATGTCTGTGATTAGATTGAGTATTTCTTGTGGCATGTGGGCATTTGTTAAGGGCATGCAAGGCTGCTCTTATTCGTGTGCTTTTGTATGGCTTCACTTGGATGTGCTAAGAGCATGGGGTTTTGACTCTTACCTTTTTTTCGTTCAAAATGACCTGAACTGTCTGAACCAAAAAATACCTGTCCCCTTTATTCCATCTCTTGCGCACCAGGCCTGGGAAGGGCTCAGTTTTCATCTGTATTGTTGATTATATTCTTCACTGAGAATTCGGTGCGTTGCACACTCGGCATGTTTATGCGGTCCAAATCAGACTGTAAATTGTTTCTAGTGCCCCCGCAAGCACTGGAAAAGTTTCTAACTTACTAAATTCTCTTAAATAATTCCGGTGCACTTGTGAACACAATCACATCAACTGTACTTTATTTAATTTTTCTAAATTATTTTGGTGCTGTTATGTGCAGCAGGGCACCTTACCACTTCTTTCCCACAACTGTTCCCTGCCACTAATAGTACTTGTACGTTTTGGAAAAATGAACGATGTCGTCATAATCAGCTAAAACCTGCACAGGTTACTTTGCTACCTGAACGAGCGTCGACACAAGCATGTTCACTTGAACACAATTTGCACAGACCTCCTCCTACAAGTAGTCTCCAGTTCAGTTCCATGGTGTACTTCTTGGTCCACATGAATGCTTTACCAGTTTTTCATGTGAACCATGCTCTGATTTGGACAAAACTGCCAGTGTGAAAGCCCCATTAGTGAAGATCAGTTGGAGTTTGTACATTTACGGTGTTATTAAATACACAGAGATGGCTTGAAGCAATGGGACTCTTTTCAGCATTTTTTTTTTTTTTTTTTATGTATTATTTTATTTTACTTTTTTGCTGTTATAGCTTTTCAAGCAAATCTCTCTGCTTCTTTGTCTTCTAGCTTAAGGAGGTTGGAAACTTGCAGTCTCAGAATGCCGAGCTGGTGGAGTTGAAGCAGAAATACGATGACCAACATAGGGCACTACAACAAGCACACGCTTACAAACAACAGTGTGAAAAAGATGTTCTTGGATACCAGGCAGAACTAGCAGAGCTGAGGTAATTCTTGGTTTTTCTGTACAGATCTTTCCTTGTTGGCTGAACACAGTATTAGATGATGATATCAGAAGCAAGTAATTGAGTCTATCAGCATGAATAAGCTTGGGAAGTTTGATGATAGTGTCAGGAATCGTTGATAGATTCCAACAATCGCAATGGCTGTCAGAAAACATGGCATCTGCAGCTTTTATATCAACGAAAAGAATTGTTTTGTCTCGTAATATATGCATACTTTTAGTCAGAACATGAAGTGGGCTTTAAGTTAGGCAAATCGAACAGCATGTTATCAGGTCTCTTCAATATACAAGAATTCAGTAAGTATCGATGCTGCTGTTCAGCACAGCTGCTGTTCAGAATTTTTTTCTAACATCCACTGTACATCAGACTTTACAGGCCTGAGAGAGCAACTAATATAAAAATTGTACAGGTTTAGAGATAGCTTAACTATGGTAACTAAAAAAACTGATAAAATATTGCAATTCGTAACAACAAAAAATAGTAGTTAGTAGAATTTTTTCCGCTTTAATTAATGAATTTTTAAACTTTTTTATATTTTATGGATGAAATAAGGGGTAAATAAGGCACTAGTGTTTGATCAGAAGAACTATTGTATGAAGTCATAGTTATTCTTTCCTAGGTTACACAACAGGATCATTAAGGTGTTTTGTTTTGTTGCTGTTTCTGTGACTTATACAGCTCCTCTGGGTTACTTAAGTTAATCTGTGAGTGCTGGTGCATTGAACTGTAGCATGATGAATATGTCCATGTTGGCCTTTCAACACACCTCAGTGTACTACCAAGAACTGTTTATATTTAAAGAATCGAACTGTCATTTAAAATCAAACTGTCATCCTGTTTTTGATAAATCATTCATTAACCCTTAACTAAATAGTGTTACATTTTAAAGGACTAATTGATATTGAGTTCACTCACATAGTTCACTCTACTGTTACACATTACCATCTCTAAAGATTTTCACCAATGAGTATACAGTGAGTTGGATGAACTGTATGGTTTATAAATGTCGTTGTAGTGGTGCAGTGGCTTAGTGGTTAACATGTTTTCCTCACACTGGGGTTATGGGTTCAGTTCTCGCCCTCGCACCATGTGCACAGAGTTTGCATGCTCCTGTGCTTCAGCAGTTTCTTCCAGGTACTTCGGTTTCCTCCCCAATTCAAAAATATTGCTTTAGGCTGATTGACATATCTGAATTGTCTATACTGTGTTATGACCTGCGATGGGTTTTGCAAACAGTCCTGCATAGTACCCTGGGATAGGCTCCAGTTTCCCCATGACCCTGGGTTGGATAAGCGGTACAGAAAATGGATGGATGGTAACATTTATTGTAGTCTTCTGTAGTAAACTGTAACTTGGATTTATGCAGCCTTGTAACTTTAATAATAGGACTAATGTTTCTACACCTAAACTGACTGAGGTCATTGTGAAAGGACTTTCTATCCTATAATCAGTATGATAGTTCTACACACACACATACACACACAGGAAGTCATTAGCACTATGCTTGGCATGATATGCTGTCAAAGCCAGGAAAATGTGTGTAACATTTAATGGAACAGTGGAGTCTGTGTTTATAGTGACAGCATTGTGATTTTTTTTTTTCACCCCTCTAACCATGCAGGTCTGAAAAGAGCCAACTGCAGTCTGAATGTCAAGCTCTCAGGGAGTCCAGCAAGGTAATATAATACAGGCCGCATTTCTTTTTTTTTTTTATTACAGACAGGAAGGTCACACAGTAGTGCATATAATGTACACTGATAAATTATCAGATTATTATCAGATCAACACTAACAGTATTTTAGAACAGGGGTGCACAAGTCATAGAGCCATTAGCTAGCCCACTAAGCAAATTTAACTGACCCCGTTACATATGGTAGCTGTTGTGATCTTTTATAGTGCGCCGAAAAGCTACTAAAGCTACTGCTGGTAAGCTACTTAAGCACATTAATACGCAAACAAGTTTGTGAATTTACTACTAGGGGTGAATTGGCTGTTGTCAGGTCACAAATTTTGTGTCATTTGTGTAGCTAATTCTGAGTAGTTACAAGCCACTGTGACATGCTTTTTTTTTTTTTTAATCCTTATAAAAACTTTAAAAAAAAAATGCAATCAAGTCATTTAAAAACATAATAATAATAATAATAATAATTATAATAATAAAGAATAGCCTGAACATTACATCCTGGACACAGGCTTTCTTCTATAAGAGTGTACAGGTGACTCCCTATACTTATACTGTATGTCAAATAGTAAATAGTTAATGTCCAGTGAGTGATGTTTTGATCTTATATATATATAAATTTTTTTATTTATTTATTTATTTATTTTTATCTGATCCGCTTCCAAGTTCAGAGAAAATTGCGTTACATAGATGTTATCTGCTGAAATGCAACTTAAACAGGGGGAAAATAATTTTTAAAAAACATTTAAAGAGTTTCACAAATTCACATTGAAAAGCAAGAGCTAAGAAAAGTCTTTATAGGTTACGGGAATAAGCGTACATTTATGTCACATTCAAAACTCATTCAAATTCTTTTATTATAATAGCAGAGGCTGATGGTAGACAAAGGATTAGATGTATGCAGGTTTTATTGAAGTGCTGTTTGTGGGCGTGTGTGTGTGTGTGCATGTGTGTGTGTGTGTGTGTGCTTGTGTGTGTGTGCGTAGGGGACTGGTTTTGTTTCAGGTAAAGGCACATCTTCAGAGCAGGTTGCACAGCTGCAGGCTCATCTACAGTGCTGCCTGGTGGAGATTCAACAGCGAGATTTTGGCTTTCAGCAGCTCAATATCAAGGTGTGTACACAAGCCAGCACACAATTCTGTAACTGTATGCAAAAGTAACATTATTTAGCTAGATTTGGTAGACTTTGTCTGTGCAGCTTTCAAGCATGTTTAATACATGCAATTAATCCATACAGTGCTGCTTGTTTGGGTTTTTATTCCTTTTTGTTTTTAATTACACTTCCTGTTTGTCATATTCTTATTTTGGTTGGAATCACTGTTGCCGCTGATGTTGGGTTGTAGATGCAGCAAGCTGTAGAAGAGAAAGCTGCCGTTTCCGCTCAATTGAGAGCCGTGTCTCAGACTCTGAGGGAAACCCAGCTTAGTCTGAGTGAGCTGCAGAACCGCTATTATTGGATAGCAAATCAGCAACAAATCCAGCACTCACATGCACAGGTATGAAGTATTCATATACACATGCAAATGGTTTCTCATAAGCACTTTTGGTTACAGTAAACACTTTTGATTACTGTTCACAGCTTAAGACTCGGCAGTGCCACGCTAGCTAGTTCGTTTTGTCTGTTTGTTTAGAGTTGTGTAGGGTTTGGCTTGGGTGATGTTTGGCGTTGGTCTAATGTTGACCTTTACATCATGCAATGAGAGCAGATAGACAAATGTTAAATAACACTGTTGGTCAATAAAACTACATATTTCTTCGTGAGATCGCACCTTTTCTAATACTAATTCTAAACTGATTCAGATACTGAAACCTCATATCAGCTGATGCATGTTCTATGTTGAATTAAAAACTACTGAGCTTTAAAATAGGATTTTTTGTTTGTTTTTTGACTGAAGCATTTCAGATTTAAACTCACACTCACAGCAATATTAATTCAAATTAATAAGATAAAAATAGGATTTATGGTATAAAATGACTTTATTCCAGACTTGACTGTTTTTTTTTGTTCTTATGTTATATGTTGCATGTAGAGTTAAACAAACTTTTGGACATTCTGTATGTTTGTGTCTTTTAGTATACTTTTCCCATGAGATTTTCTCCTTTTTTTTTTAGCAGTCATCTAACGTGGCTGAGCATACAATATTTTATTTCAGGAAATTAGGTTAAAATCAATTTCAAATTGGTTCAAAGGCAGTTTTAACCTTAAAGAAAAACAGTATTATTACAAATAAAGAGCACTCTTTTTTTAATCCAGAATGCATATTTTGTCAGGGTTCGGTATGTGCAGAAGTTGCACCCGGAGCTCCTCAGGAAATCAGCAGCGCTTCAAGCAATCTGGACGGATTGGACATCAGAGAACTCAAGAGCAGGTGAAATGGGTATAAGTGAACACAGAAACAAGACTAGACCAACTTGTTTTTGCTGGACTGTACTGGACTGTTCACCTGATTAAAGAAAACCAGTGGAACTTATGACAGGGAATTGATAAATCAGCAAAAGGTTCTACATGGAAAATAGTATATTTCTGTATATAAATATATATAAATGAGAGTATGAAAAGGAAGGGAAAGCATGAAAATATCTTCTCTGTTTAGACTGGTAGAAGCAGAGCTCCAGCTGGACTCCACTCAGCAAAATGTGTCTCAGCTCAACAACAGGCTGGAGGAGGAAAGGGTGCGAAGACAAGCAGCGGAGGAAGCACTGGGATTGGCTGAGCAGAGGATTAAGAGGTAATGGGGCAGATATGGTCAACTAATATGCAGTGCACCCACAATGCACTGGGGCAGGTAAGATGTAATCCACATGTAATGAGAATTAGTTTTGCAGAGCAATATCTATCACAGTGTGTCACACATAGAGAACATGTGTACATGCAGTTATTTATTTTGTTTGTACTTGTCCATGTGATTGTTTGAAGTCACTAATTAGAGCTGTTTTATCCAAATTAGTTCCCAAACATTTTGACCCTGTCCACAAACTTTAATTTATTCATCTTTCAGATTTGACTGCAGGCTCACGTCTGCATGAAGTTATGTCTTTGACTAGTGTCACAGACTGTTGAGTAAACTGTGTGTGTGTGTGTGTGTGTGTGTGTGTGTGTGGCACAGTAGGGAACCTAGCCCTTCCAGATCTTCTGTGCGAGACTTTAGTATCCGGTTAGACACAGATGAGGAATGGGAAGCTCTGATTTTAGATCCAAAGCAACACCTGCTTATCCGCACGGTAAGTCTTTTAATATAAGTAAGTGTCCACATATACAAGGGGAGGTGTGAGGTGAACATCCCATGTCTACTGAGCAAATGTGCACATGTGGTTATACAGTATATATCTTTGCATCCACCTAACTGAACGATATGAAAGTAACTAATATAGCCAAGTCTTGTATTTCTATTTCCTGTGCAAAAGGAGGGTTCAAATAATTATTGTTTGCATAAATCTGTCATTGGATTTTGTTCTTTTTGTTGTGATAGCAAAAGCAATAATGAATTGTAGATTTAGGCCAGGCATCATTAATGTTGCCATGGTTACATTCAAAATCCACAATTTAAGACTTAAGACTTGATTAATGAAAACCTTGGACTAAGTCACAGTTTTTATTATAAATTATTTCATCTTTAAGCCATGGTGCATTCTTGAGTAGAGATTTTTTTATAAGTGTGTATATATAAATATATAAATATATAAAAGCAGATGTTAGTTTCAGCTAAAAATTCATATTACATAGTGTAATTGTTGATATAAAGTTTTGTGTAAGGATTTTAATGTACATGATTGTAACAACTTGGATATTTCTCAACATTAAATGTATATTCGTTTAGAATTATTTCCCTTTAACAACAGTATTTCATTTTGTGTATATCTGTCCTTGCTAGAAATGTTTAGCAATTGTTATTGTTTTTATTTCCAGATGAAGAGCGGCGTCCACTCGTGCCGCCGCTGGTTACGAGGCCGTAATCTTTACTGCTCCAAGCTACTGACATCCAGAGCGAAATCCCGCTACTTTTTCCTGGTCTACCTGCTCGCACTCCATATCCTCGTCTTCATGTGCTTCACTGGGGCGTTATAGACTTTTAAAACCACGGACAGGTTGCTTGAGCAAATGAGGAACTTTTCAAAGCAACGAGAAGTGCAGTTGTGTTCAAGAGCCGTTTGTTATTTAATCAGTTATCAAACACCAACAACTTCTAACAGTTTATAGTTTCTCTATCACTCTTCTCTAGTAGAAGTAAAACTGTGTGTTCTGTAGAGATGCTATTAGCATCAATATCAGACCCAAATGAGCAAACCAGGCAACTCTGAAAATACCATTGCTTAACTTCTGCTCTTCTGTTGTAGCTGTTTTTTGAACCAAAGTTGATGAAACAAAGCATGCAAATGCAGTTGTTTCTCTGAAGTCACATATAACTTCATCAAACAGTGTGTAAGAATACTGTTACAGCTACACAGTACATGTGGTGTTATTTACACATATGTACTGCAATAGGCTTTGTCTTTCCTTTATACTACACACTAATCCCACTGATTGATGTATGGCGGGATAGAATGCATGTGTTTGTAGGACATCAGCTTGGTGATGACAGATGACGACATCATCCTCAGATTGCCATCTAGTCTAACGATCTGTGCTGTAGATCCCTTGCTAAATTAAGCATTCTTCAGTATTAAGGTTCAGCAGAGGGACCGTTTTGGTGTTTGGTAACTGATGAGCTTTCTAAACAGTTTTGGTATCACACATCACATCCAATAATTTGCCTGAGCTCACGTCAGATGTCATCGTGTCCACTCATCATGCATCTGTCATTTTCGCTGCTGATGAGGTTATTGCACTAAACATTTATTTCTAGATTACAGGCTCGGTGTATAGTGTAGCAGTGTCACCGGTCACATTTTGTGAGACAGGACCTTTAAAGATGGTTTTTGGTCCTAATACAATATTGTACTCATACCATGTTCCTCAAACTTTGCCTTCACCATCAACAAATATTCAGTTAATCTAAACTAAGACCAGAACAGGACAGAATTGGTTTTGCTGCACAAACTGCTGGCTTATATAGGCAGCCTCGTCCAGGACTTAACACAAGAGGTGTGATGGTTGTGTATGTTGAATATTGCAATATATTGTATAACAGATGCGTAGCACATACATAGTGTGCTTGTGTGTGAGTGAGAGAGGGAGAGAGAAAGAATTTGGATTTTTTTTTTCTACACTGAAGTTAATCAAAAGTGCTTATGGGATTTAAAGTGGTGCGTATTTACTACACTACATGTGTTTGTGTGAGACAGAGTGAAATCTTTCATTTTCATCACAGTTCCTTTAAAACTCATTTCTATCAGCGATTGCCGAAATGAAGCTATTGTATCACACACACACACACACCCTTTAACTCCACATGCATGCTTGCTGATAGAATGCTGTGTGTTTGTGTATGCTGTGACTGTGGCAACTACTTGGAGGTCTGGACAACGTGTGTGTATTTATTTCTACTGTGTATTGAAGATGGTGAATGCAAGGTACAATAAGCATTAATGCCAGTATGTGTAGATTGCAGTGTGTCCCGGTCAAGCTTGCCAGATTCAGCTCATCAGTTTCTTAACCCATGCTTCATGCAGTGTTTCTATACATTAGTATGGTGAAGAAGTGTATTTCTGCTCTAGCACACCTAATTCTGTACTTCATACCACACAGTAATATCGAAGCACCCATTTTGATCGGAAGAAGTTGCCTGAAAATTTGGTCCAGTCGGTTGTGTTAGAAAGTGTTTTAATGTGCTCGTGCTGCTCAACATTTTAGTGAGTTTCTCACTTTAAAAAAAAAATGAAAAAGAAAAATGGGGCATTTTAACAGGAAACACACCAGGGCTTTCCCCTAAATGCATGTTTGCCTCTCAACTCCAGTGCTGGCAGGTGCATGGAATTTGCATGTTCTCCCTGTGCTTCTGGGGTTTCCTCTGGGATACTTCAGTTCTCTTTAACCCAGTCCAAAGACCAGACTTGAGTTGGAATCTGCTTCTCTAATTTGTTTGTAATGTGTGAGTGTTTGTGTGTGTGTGTGTACTGTATGACTGTGCCCTGCGATGGAACGACACCCCGTCCAGGGTGTCCCCTGACTTGTGCCCTGATGGATAGACTCCATGTTAACTGCTCTTGTGTTGGACAAGCCCTACAGAAAAGGAATGGGGGCATAATGCCCTGCAAGTTCTCATGAGCTGGACAGAGGACATGGACCCTAAACACACGAGATTTTGCTTTATGTCACAAGATAACAATTAACAAATAACGTTTCCATTACTTCCATATGTTTCGAAAAGACTTCACACTCTGCATTAAAACTGCTGCAGAGCATTGTGGGTAATGCATACAGGCTCTCAAATGTGCAAGAATAAAATGTGCACAATGAAGAAGTCTTGTTAGTGTAGAACTGGTGAAATAAAGTCTTAAGTAAAGTTGCCTTTCTGGTAGGTCAATTATGCAGACAACACCACAGCAAAATAACAATGACATGCTGAGATTTTTTGACTCATCGACATATTACTGACGATACATGAATATCGGCATGTGTGATGTGGGTGTGTTCTGAGGGGCTGAGGTGAGTTAGAGCAGGAACATCTGTAATGTGCAGAGCACAGCTGGAAAACACTGCTGGATGTTATGCTATTGTGTATGTGTGTATATATTCTACAGATGATGTACTATATTTAACACTGATTGTTTACAGGTTGACTGATTTGCTGTATAACGCTGTTCTACACTAAAGTGGTCTGTAAATATGGGACGATTTAGAGCAAAACGGATCTCTATTTAAAATGAAAACTACTACTGAGTGTATTCAAATTGTCCTATTTTCTATATAAGGTCTATTTTTGAGGAGATTCATTAGACTCATGAAGAAAGACTGTGTCCTCTGTTGGTGGGCTGAAATGTGTGCAATATGGTGGAGTGGTTTTGTTTTCTTTTTCTTTTCTTTTTTTAATGAAGTTCATTTTAAATAAAGCTATTAGAAAACTTTTTATTGAAAAAAAATAATGGCGTTTTATTTTGTGTATGACAAACTGGATGTAGATTTCTATTTACTGTAGATCCTTAATAAACAAGCCAGATGTGATGTCAAGGCAAACTTATAGGAACCATAAGGAGACAATATACAGTAGGAACCTTGAGAGGAACCAGACTTGAAAGAGAGCCCATACTCTTTAGGGTGATACAGAATATTGTATGTGATGTCCAGAAACTCTTTAGCCTAATGTCTTTCAAAATGTTTCATACATAGTTTATATTTTAGTGGGTTTTTTTTGTTGTTTTTTTCAGACAGCCTATAAGAATGTCTTTGAAAAAAGAACACCACATTAAATCTTTCTCACGGCTACATTGTGAAGTTGTCTCAATGCTGTTAACTCTGAACATGGCAAGCACATCACACACAACGCTGAGATGAGAGAGACAACCCTTTGTGTGTTGGGAGAGATAACCCCTTGTGTGTTAATAAGAAAAGGCAATCATGTAGAGGATGTTTTTATTTTAATTTAGATGTAAATAAAGATCCTCATATTAAACCTGACCATCAGCATTTAAGCTCATGTAAAGGTTAAATAAAAATAAATCAGGTTCTATATAAAAACGCTGCAAATTGCTCATTCTTTTGGAGAAAGAAGGGTTGTGATGAAGGTCCCATAAATACCACAACGAAAAGCTCTATACCAAGACATCACTCAACCTGGAGAGTAGATGGATGTTTTAACAAGATATTTATCCAAACATTAAACACTGTCAGTTACAACAGTTAGAAAACAGACATTTACCAGAGTGTCTGTCTCTCTATCCTCTTCTCTCTCTCTCTCTCTCTCTCTCTCTCTCTCTCTCTCTCCTCTTCCCTCTCTTTCTCCTCTCCCCTTCTCTCTCTACTCTCCTCTCCCCTTTCTCTTTCTCTCTCCTCTCTCTCTTTCTCCCCTCTCTCTCTCCTCTCCTCTACTCTCCCCTCTCTTTTTCTCTCTCTCCTCTCCTCTCCTCTACTCTCCCCTCTCTTTCTCTCTCTCTCTCCTCTCCTCTCCTCTTCTCTCCCCTCTCTTTCTCTCTCTCTCTCTCTTGCTCTCGCTCTCTCTCTATGATGTTTATTTTCATTAAAGAAAGTCATGAGAGCAAATAAAGCTTCACCGTGGGGAAAACAACTATTTTGAGTGAATATAAAATTGAGTTGAATGTGAATTTACATCTGTGCCAACTTTATCTTTCCATCTCTGAGCATTATAATGTTCTCCCTTTGTCATGTCAAGTGAAGGACACTTGGTCTACTATGCTTTTAACGATTGTGCATTTAGATACTTCCTTATAGCAAAGCACTTTTGGCATGTATGATTGACAGCACAGGTCAGGAGAGACAAGGCCATTCTCCTCCATTTTAACACAAGAGTCTTATTTATTTATAGTGTGTGTGTGTGTGTGTGTGGTCTGACTGACAGCTTTTTTCTTCTAGCCACTGAAACAGTTAGTTTGTTGTTCAGCACTGTGCATAACATTGTAGATTAAGAACACACTTACACTTTTAGCTCTTAGGTCTTGATGTAAAAAAAAAACAGGAGAGATTTATGTAAGTTATTAAAAATTTAATCCGTCCTCACCATGTTCCTAATATTGCATTGGTCCCCGCTGCCAAAAAAAAAAAAGTACATCCCACAGATGCTCGATTGGATTGGAACACCTCAAACTTATTATTGTGCTCCTTAAACTATTTGTGCACCCATTTTTGCTTTGTAGTAGGGTGCATTATCCTTCTGCAAGAGGCCACAGCCATCAAGGAATACCAGTCTGCAGTGTTTAGATAGGTGGTATGTGTTAAATTAACATCCACATGGATGGTAGGACCCAAGGTTTCCCAGCAGAATATTGCCCAAAGCATCACACTGCCGCCGACCAACTTGTCTTCTTCCTGTGGTGAATCCTGGTGCCATGTGTTCCCCTGGCGCGCGATGCTCACGTGCCTATTGTTGGTGCTTTCCACGGTGGACAGGAGTCAGCATGGCAACAAACTGCAATGCAATGTGTATTCTGACCTTTATATATATTTAGGCAAAGCTAATTTATTATTATAGTTCTCAACATAACCTTGTTAGCTATTTATTATTATTATTATTATTATTATTATTATTATTATTATTATTATTATTATTTTTATTGTTGTTATTATTATTATTATTATTATTATTATTATTATTATTATTTATCTGTATGATTCCAATCACTATGTGGTTACTATGCTTATATGCCAGGCTGTTAGTCATTTAATGCTTAGAGTAATATTATTATCTTAATGTATACACACCCAATATCACCCCTTCTTAAAGTAATAGAAAATAAAAAATAAAAAATAAAAAATACAAGTAAGATTGAGTTACCATAGCTTTCTTCACCATCCACCATAACCTTCCTCACTGTCCATCACACCCTTCTTATCCATTCATCATCCACTATACATCACTTATTCTTCCTCACTATCCGCCAAAGCCTTCCTCACCATCCACCATAACATCCCTCACCATCCACCACACCCTCCTCATCATCCACCATGGCCTTCCTCATCATCCATGGTTGTACATAGTGTGTAGCCTCTGAGCTACAGCTCAAACCAGTCTGGTTATTTTCCTGATGTCTCACCTGATGTGTGCAAATTTCCTACACATTGTTACTGTTCCACATGTTTTTGGGTACCAAGGAACTCTCTGAATACATATTTAGAATGTGTTGAATGTCTTATTTTTAAACTTTATATAACTGGGGTGTAAATGTTTCGTAACGTGTAAATGTTGGTGTCTTACAGATCCTGACAATATTAAAGAATTTTGCATGGGTAGAACTTTACCTCAGACCGTTTATAAACGCATAAACACACAAGCGATGGGCCTACCACAAGAGAGTGTGATCACCTTTTCCCCCTTAAATATCTAGCTGCTGTCGCCTGTGTAACAAATGACCATCTAATATTAACTGTCTGACATTGTCTCTGTGCAGACGAACCTGCACTTGTCCTTTCCATTGAGGGCAAATACATGTCTGTCCACACACAGAGAGGGGTGTGTGGGGTGGAGAGAAAGTGAGAGACTTTGTGTCCAAAAAAGGTTGTGTGTATAAATGGGTGGGTTTTTATGAAGGTGTGTGTATAAATACTGAGAGCAGGTGAACACATTCTCTACTCTCCAAAGGGAGCAAAAGAGCCTCTTCTTCTCCTCTACTAAGTGAGTCCTTCATTCATGTACTAACATTTTTTTTTATCATGTGTAATTTTTTAGCGTCTTTTTTGCTTTTAATGTTTACTTTATCAATCTTTTAATAAATTAGTGAAGCCAAATATTTTTAAAATAAATTGTTATGTATTGTTTTCTCAGTAAATTTACATGTTAATATATATATATATATATATATATATATATATATATATATATATATATATATATATATATATGTATATATATATGTACATGTATATATATATACATATATATATATATATATATAGATATATATATATATATATATATATAGAGAGAGAGAGAGAGAGAGAGAGAGAGAGAGAGAGAGAGAGAGATAGATAGATAGATAGATAGATAGATAGATAGATGTTCATATATATTAATTAATCAACTTAGATTTTTTTCTTTCTTTCTTTCTTTCTTTCTTTCTTTCTTTCTTATTTTCTTCCTTTCTTTCTTCCTTTCTTTCTTTCTTTCTTTCTTTCTTTCTTTCTTTCTTTCTTTAATGTATAGTGTTTTTTTTTCCTTAAACATACAGTGCCATTATTTTATATCTGTACTTTTGAGGGTCACCATCAGCCAGTACCAAATTCCTTGTGTGTGTTAAAACAGACTTGGTCAATAAATCTGATTCTGATTTCCTTCTGTTTTCCTTTCTTTCCTGTAGGACCTTAGCTGTGTGAGTGAAGATGTGTGATGAGGAAGAAACCACTGCACTGGTGTGTGATAACGGCTCTGGATTGGTTAAAGCTGGATTCGCTGGTGATGATGCTCCCAGAGCCGTCTTCCCGTCTATCGTTGGCAGACCTCGCCATCAGGTTATTGAGTTTTACAATTCAGATCTTCAGTAATGTTGCATTGGGATCTTTGTAATTAAACATGATTGTTAGGAATGTACTTGTTACAGTTGCAATGGTTTTTATCTCTCAGAGAGGGATAACAGCTTGTTGTTGGATGATGTGTGTTTCAGGGTGTGATGGTGGGTATGGGTCAGAAGGACAGCTATGTGGGAGATGAAGCTCAAAGCAAAAGAGGCATTCTAACTCTTAAATACCCTGTTGAACATGGTATCATCACTAACTGGGATGACATGGAGAAGGTAACACCATGGAATGCCAATGGCAGTCTTTTCACATCCATCTGCTTGGATAAAGTGGGATGAAATATCAAATTTGCAGGACTTTTTAGAATTGAGGCACATTTCCACAGTGTGAGGCTTTGATTACTTTCAGTGGCTTTGATAAATTACCATCTAACTGTCCTGAGGTTCTGTATATGTGGCTATATATATATATATATATATATATATATATATATATATATATATATATATATACTTTTCCCCAGAATGAGATTGGCATTCAGGAGGGCATGAGCATGTAATACACTATTTTTCTACAAATACTAGGGTATTCAGTAGGATCCAACATTCTGGAAGCTCTTGTGAAAATGCTTCTGGCATCCTTTTTCAATCATTATAATCATTATAAATCACATCAGCAATAACGTAGCTGAAAGGTTACAGTAATAGTTTTGATACTGTGTTAAAAAAAATCAAATCCTAAAACTTTGTTCATTTCCAAGATTTTGGGGGGCTCAATCTTATATATGGAACTGTACATTAAAATGTTCACTTAGTCCTAAATCTTATATACAGGTTGTATATTTTGTATCTTTCTCAGATTTGGCATCACACTTTCTACAATGAGTTGCGAGTGGCTCCTGAAGAGCATCCAGTCCTGCTCACTGAAGCTCCTCTCAACCCCAAAGCCAACAGAGAGAAGATGACACAGGTAATGCAAACACAATTAAACTTAGTTCTCTCTCTCTCTCTCTCTCTCTCTCTCTCTCTCTCTCTCTCTCTCTCTCTCGCTCTCTCTCTCTCTCTCTCTCTCTCTCTCTCTCTCTCTCTCTCTCTCTCTCTCTCTCTCTCTCTCTCTCTCTCTCTCTCTCTCTCTCTCTCTCTCTCTCTAAGTGGTACAGAAAAAGAGAACATAAAGTGTTTAACACAGCCATGTCCAATCTTATCCACAAAGGGAAGCAGAAGCCACACCAGAGTCTACAAAAAGCCAAGAACAACTGATTAAACAGGTGGCTTTTGCTTGGTTGTATAAAAACCTGCGCCCACACTGGCCCTTTCCGGATAAGATTGGACACCGCTGGTTTAACATGTCTGTGCTGCTACACATCTGGAAAATAAACAGAATGCAGATAAATATGTTAAATGTGATCAGTGTCTAATGCCCATTGTTTTCTCATCTGTATGTAGATTATGTTTGAGACCTTTAATGTCCCTGCCATGTACGTAGCCATTCAGGCTGTGCTGTCATTATATGCATCTGGCCGTACCACTGGTGAGAAAACACACTCATTCTATCTCTCTCTCTCTCTCTCTCTCTCTCTCTCTCTCTCTCTCTCTCTCTCTCTCTCTCTCTCTCTCTCTCACACACACACACACACACACACACACACACTTTTTATACATGTTAGTCTAGAAAATACTTTTAATGTGTGTGTGTGTGTGTGTGTGTGTGTGTGTGTGTGTGTGGTGAGAAAACACATTTATGTCCTAATTTGGTCTACTCTGGACCAGCAAAGGCACAGATTATGATGCATGATACATTAGTTAAATGCACACATGATTGTATGACTATTATCAGCCCTTCTTTTCACTTTTGTGGCTTGATATGTTTTTAATTACACATTATAGCTAGTTATGCTAGAGAAATAAAATCAACAGTAGCTTAGTAGGTAGCTGAATAATGTTTTGGCTTATGATTAGTTTGGCCTATAATATAGAAAGTGTACAATGTGCTAAGAAGTATATCAAGCTAAAGAAATGATTAGCAGCATATATAAAGCTTTGGATGTCACATTAATATGTTTTTCTTATAAAACCCTTTTAGTTACACCGTGCTTGTGTGTATGGGTGCGTGTAGGGATCGTGTTGGATGCCGGTGATGGTGTAACCCATAATGTGCCTGTGTATGAGGGTTACGCTCTTCCGCATGCCATCATGAGGCTTGATTTGGCCGGTCGAGATCTGACAGATTACCTGATGAAGATTCTCACTGAGAGAGGGTACAGCTTTGTCACTACAGGTAATCATGTTTTCCTACCAACCGCTGTCAGAAAAACACCTTCAAACAATTATATGGGGTGTGTGTGTGCGTGCACATGTTTGTGAGCATGTTCAATGTGCTGAAATTAGAGGTCACTGTTCTTGTCATGTGGCTAAAAGAATTGTAAACTCGCCACACATTCACCAACAGGTGCTGTGTGTGTGTGTGTGTGTGTGTGTGTGTGTGTGTGTGTGTGTGTGATATCAGAGGTCTGGAATGAAAATATAAATGCTGGCAGAATGTAAAGTGTAGATGGACGTATCTACTGCAGGGTCTCACATGCACTAAATGCTTCCATGACTTTAACCTTGAGAAGGCTGTGATGTCATCATGGCTTTCATATTATATGGCACATATGGCATATATCTCTGTCACAGTGCAGAAATGTCTGTCACAATGGCATTTCGGCTCTGTTTCGGAGATATCTCTAAATGCCATAACGGCAGAATATACACATACAGTGGTGTGAAAAAGTTTTTGCCCCTTCCTGATTTTTAATTTTTTTTGCATGTTTGTCACATTTTTTTGTTCAACACTTTTTCACACCACTGTATATGTCATTTCTATGCTGAGTCAGAGATGTTATCTCTAATACGATTGGTCATAAAAAATATCCTTCACAATCTAATCTGTATCATTTTATTAACTCACTATCAATATTAAAGACTGTATACAATACATTTCTCCCTCTTCACCTTTCAGCCATTTCCTCCTCTGCTAAAGAATCTCTTAAACTTTCTAAATGTCCTCCAATCTACACCTAAAAGTTTTTAACTTTTTTGGGCCCTTTTAAGGGTTAAGATGCTTTATAACTTTACTAGATGTTTTTAACTTTACTAGGATCTTTTCTTTAATTTTAAGTGGAAATCTTAGAATTACGTCACTAGGAGCAACTCTTTGCATTAAGAATGTTCATGAATACAAGCCCAGGTATTTTATCACAGCACTAAATAACAGTGTTCACACTGCTTCTAAATTACATGTTGAAATGTTCCTGTAGCTGGAGTTTAAAGCAGGATTTTGAAATAGTATAAAAACTCCTATTATAAATTTTTTCTATTTCAGGTTATGAGCCTCCAGAGCATCATAATTCAAAGACTTTCTTCTTTGGCTTTTTTTTTTTAATGTAAATGTATTTCTTCTTCCTCAGCTGAGCGTGAAATCGTGAGGGACATTAAGGAAAAGCTGTGCTATGTTGCTCTGGACTTTGAGAATGAGATGGCCACTGCTGCTTCTTCTTCTTCTCTGGAAAAATCGTACGAGCTCCCTGATGGGCAGGTCATCACCATCGGCAACGAGCGTTTCCGTTGCCCAGAAACTCTCTTCCAGCCTTCTTTCATTGGTCAGTTCAGTTTTTATGTCTTTGTCCTTTTGGTTAAGCAAGTACTGTCTACAAACCACTCACTATATAATAAATAAGTGTAAAAAGCACATAGCTGCATGGAAGCATTAATAAGGACAAATATGTTAAATGAATTTATAGTTCAAACTAAATGTATGGCACCACTTTTTTCTTCAGGTATGGAGTCGGCTGGTATCCATGAAACCACATACAACGGCATCATGAAGTGTGATATTGACATCCGTAAAGACCTTTATGCCAATAATGTCCTGTCTGGAGGCACCACCATGTATCCAGGTATTGGAGACAGGATGCAGAAAGAGATCACAGCTTTAGCTCCCAGCACTATGAAGATCAAGGTATTGTTCTCTTTTCCATATCAAGTGCTCAAATCGGTGAATTGATTATTGTAGGACTGGACAACCATGACTAGAGAGCTGTGATCTATTTTTGTACTGATTCAGGTTACAGAGTTCTTTGTTTTTCTGTTTGACAGAAGTTACATTTTTTGTTTATTTGTTTTTCTAATCGGGATTTCATTTTTTTTTTAAACATAAATATTTATATATGAGTATTTTTGACTATCAAATATTGTGATGTTTATTTATTTATTTATTTATTTATTTGTTTGTTTGTTTATGCCTTATTTATTTATGCCTTATTTATTTATTTATTTATTTATTTAATAAGCAAATAAGTGGAAGTGATACACAACTTCCATTTGCCCACCTTTAAACATTCTGTTTAATTAATGTTTTTAGATCCATAAGTAGAATGTCATACATCATTTAGACGTTGTATCAAAACTAGGTAACCCTTTACTATAACAGTACATGAACAATCCTGCACTAATCCCTGACATAATACTTACTTAAATATAAACTTTGTCATAGAGTCATATAAATTGCATGAATATAGACCACCTTAAGTACATTAATATGTTTGTACTAGTTAGTGTATTATTCAACATGTAGGAGTAAACTAAATAAAAAAAAAAGAATTAAATCTACATCATTTAAAATGTATATCATTTGCCATACCAACATTATTGTGTGCCACTGAATTGCTTTGATACACTGAAAACTTCATTTATATAATTTCATTTCATTCTCCATCCAGCTCTCATCAAATGAACACGGTAACATTTATTCATTTAGCAGATATTATTATTAAATGACATTTAGTGTATTATAACATAATTTTCTGCTGTTTGATTAGTCTGCCCCATGTGTTAATTAACCTCCTGAGACCCGTATGCTACTGTTGTGTACTTTACAATTTCTACTGACTGTTTCTCTTAATTCATAGCTGATAACTATAAATTTAATCAGTGTTTTCAAGGAAGCAGTTTGGCAAAAGAATTATACCTAACAGTCCTCATATAAGGTTGGTACAATAAATATATATAGACAATGAAGTGTGAGAAAATGTTATGTCCTCAAGAGGTTAATACGTTAACTAACGAACATGCACTAACATTTAGTTAAGGTGATAAGACTCATGACAGAGTTAAGTTTAGCTCTTCATTAGTGATTAGTACATGCCTTAACTCATCCTTACGTTCATATTTAAGTAAGTATTAGTTCAGGGATTAGTGCAAGATTATTTGTGCACTGTTGTTGTAAAGTGTACAAATTCAGTGTTTTGTTTTCACGATGATGATCCTAATGTCTCCCTATTTCCTTCCATCATTACACTACTACTGTTTTCTTTTTCGTAAGATCTAATTCATTCTTACTCTCACTTTAAAATAATCCCAAATCTCCCTCATGTAGATGATTGCTCCTCCTGAGCGTAAATACTCAGTCTGGATTGGAGGCTCCATCTTGGCTTCTCTGTCCACATTCCAACAGATGTGGATCAGCAAGGATGAGTATGAAGAAGCCGGACCTTCCATTGTCCACAGGAAGTGCTTCTAAACCTGCACCGAGGCACGCACACAATTCTCACATCAGCTCATGTACTCATGAGGATCTGTAAATACACTGTCAGTAGTGTGGTTTCCAGGCCCCTATTTTTATGCAAATTCATATTTTGCTTTATAAATTAATATAAACATTTTTTTATAGCACTTCAGTTTTTGTGAAACATTTGGATTATAACACCTCTCCTCACCCTTTTAACATCCGCTTTCAGCACTGCACTGATAAATTCCGTACATGAGAACATGACTGTGATTTACTTCGTGCTGAAACATTTGCTTTCATGTTTTATTTGAATTCAATTGCAGTAAATTTTGGTATAAACCCACAGTTATTGGCTTTTGTGTTTTTCTATATTAGTAACACAGTATAACAAACACAGCACACTATATAATTTTCCTGACATATATTCATGACATATAATGCAAACACATTACAGGTATGGTTAAAAACATTCATGTTAGCAGCTGGTTGTTTTTCATTCAAACATATAAGGCTAGAATTATGCAGGATTATGTACAGCTTTCAAACATGAGACTCTAGTACTAAATAATGCAAATAGGTACTTAAGCTAATTAGTTTTCATACAGCCTTGTAGTTAACTTTTTTTTTACACCTACAGTAGGAATGACTGTAGGGTTACAGCCATAACGTAATGCAATCAATCAATAAATAAACAAATAAATAAATCAAAAGTATTTGTAACAAACATGTCCCTAAAACCTACAGAGAACTAAACAAATAAATACCGCTTCAGAGGTTTTACTGGGAATGCAGACAAGTTACCATGACACCAGCAACACAACCAAAACAAATACCTGGGCCTTCGTTTCTATAGCACAATTATCACTGTGACCCATTTCTTTCTTTGTAATCCACTGTACGTAGGTTTGTGCTTTTATAGTGCCATGCTTAATCAGACAATCAAAATCAAAATGTGACCACGTAACAGACTGTGTCTAACTAAAATATTGTTGTTGTTTTTTAATAATAAAAAAAAATACTAGAAATGTCAATGCACATTGCAAAGGTGAATAGCCTACATTCAAATTCCTTTTCATAATAATCTTTACTGATGAATTTACTCGCTTGTGCTCTGATGTGGCCCAGCCCGTGGTTATGATAACCAGAGCACATGAAGGTTTAAAATGTTAAGTTTAAAACAATTATTACCACACAGACGAGGGCCCACGGTCAATGCAAGGGATGTCTGTTTCAACATGTCCACATATCCAGCCGCCATCTGACGTGCCTGCACAACCTGAAGCTCCCCAGATCATGATGGAGCGTCCTCCACTGTGCTGGGTAGAAGACATCTCCAGTAGGATCTCCTTGTCATGCCAGTATCGTTGGAAGCCACCAAGACCATCCAGGTTACAGTTTTTTCTTGTCCCATGTTTGGTGCTCTCTTGCAATTTCCAAACGGGCAGGTTAGTGGGAGGAGACGTGGCATTCGAAGACATTTTTTTGTTCTTTAAGCCTTCTCTTCTCTCAGCCGTCTTATGGTTATTGGGCTGCATTCAACATCAGTAATGGCCTTAATGTGAGTCGAGGATTGGCCCATCGGATCCTCCGGCTAAGTGCAGGTGAAATTATATTGGGTCTACCACTTGAATTTTTTGTCCCATAACTCTCAGGATCTTTTAAGAAATTTAAAACGACTGTCTTACTGCGTCCAACCTTGGCAGCAATGGCATGTTGCGAGAGCCCTTGCTTGTGCAGCTCAATAATCCTGCCACATTCAAAAACAGAAAGCCTTTTTGCCTTTTGCCATCCGGAGATCATGACTGTCTGAAGGACAATAAAATTAAAGACATATTTTTGAACAGATTTTAACTTTTAAAAGCTATACTCTTATTCTTTTGATAGGCTGAAGACCAGCCTGTTTGAGTTCAAATGCAGTTTTCAGTAAATTGCCAGTGCGAATTGTGAATACTTGTAATATTTGCCAACATGACTGAAGTTTTATATTTTATAAGGGAAACAAAATCCAAACCTACATGTTTGCCCCTAAACCTAATAACTGGATGGGCCACCCTTTCACACAGGGTCATGTGGGTTTGGAATTTGTTTTCCCTTACTAATAAAAACCTTTATTTAAAAACTGCATGTTGTGTTTACTTGTGTTATCTTTGACTAATATTTAAATTTGTTTGATGATCTGAGACATAAAAGTGTGACAAACGTGCAAAAAAAAAAAAAAATCAGGAAAAGGGCCAACACTTTTTCACACCACTGTACTGTATATATAATTAGTTTTTGATTTTTTGGAGAATGACAGTCAAAAATGCTCCTTTTTCTAATTGAATGAAACAGAAATCGACTCTTTAGATTTTTAGACTGATGGTTTTCCTATCCTGTGGTCTAGTGAATCAGTAATGATATATTCATTGATGGAGATTTCAAAGCACTCAGTCTGGATAAGATCGTCATCCAAATGCTGTAAATGTAAATGTATGGTATTGGGCTCATGTCTGATACCATGGTTCTGAAAATTTGCTCTTGTTAAATTGGTGCAGTGAAGTTTGGGGGATTCCTGGTGTCCAGCATGTGAGCACAGATGAGCATCTTCTACTAATCTCACACCTTCCTGAGGTAAAAGTGGCAAGACACAAGGAACATCTGTCTAGTGTCTGTCCAGGATGTCCATATAGAGAAGATAGAAGAAAACTAGACAGAAACCTCTCCATAATGCTGTACCTAATGTGCATGGGCCTTCAAGGAAGGCCAGAATACCATAACCTAAGATATGTCACCATTGCAGAAACATGTTCAGTGCTAAAACTGTCCCTCCTTAACATAAAGAGTCAGAAGGAAAAAATCATGACCATATACATTTATATTAAACAGGACTGAATATGGAGAAATGCTGTAAGGCTGAACATAAGATTCAGGAAAAGCAAGCAGATAATAGGAGATATGGAATGGGGACGGCACCGAATAAAAAGGCAGTAAAAATGCATACATTAAATGAAAATGCATAAAGATTCTTCATTCTTTTCTGCACTGGTTCCTAGGACAACACCTAAAGACCTACCTTGTAAACAAAAACAAAACAAAAAACAAAATAAGGGCCAAATACAGTAAATGTAAAGTTTACACATACAAGTGCTCAGATACAATTGCAATTGCAGATTCTGGTACATTTTTAATGTCATTTTACTTGCACAAACTTTTCAACCCATATTACGCACATGCTATAGTTTTTTTGATGGTTTTGCTTTTGAGTGATATGGCTATAACAGTTTTTTCAGTCTAAGGACATGCAGTTTGTTCTTGTGACCACTACATGGCAGTATTTATTTATCATACTCTGGAACTACTCACTCACTCACTCATTTTCTACCGCTTATCCGAACTACCTCGGGTCACGGGAAGCCTGTGCCTATCTCAGGCGTCATCGGGCATCAAGGCAGGATACACCCTGGACGGAGTGCCAACCCATCGCAGGGCACACACACACTCTCATTCACTCACGCACTCACATACAGTACTACGGACAATTTTTCCAGAGATGCCAATCAACCTACCATGCATGTCTTTGGATCGGGGAAGGAAACCGGAGTACCCGGAGGAAACCCCCGAGGCATGGGGAGAAAATGTAAACTCCACACACACAAGGTGGAGGCGGGAATCGAACCCCCAACCCTGGAGGTGTGAGGCGAACATGCTAACCACTAAGCCACCGTGCCCCTCATCCTAATATTATTTGCATTGTAAATAAAGTACTACATGGATCGTGAACAGATCAAGGAGAATAAGAGGGAAAGGAAAATGGATAGAAAGATAGTAAGCAGTAAGAGAATGGATAGCAAGAGGGAGAGGATGGATGAAAGTATTGTGAGGAGAGAGAAAACAATTAAATTAAGCATTGAGAGCAGGTAGAGATGAATGGCCTGCTTTTTTCTCCATTACTGAGGCTTTCTAATCAGTATCACCATCATCTTCTCTTGACCATCGTTTGCAGATCCAAATAATTAATTTATTCATTCATTCATTCACCTTCACTAACAACTTTTTACTGGTCAGGGTTGCAATGGATATAGCACCATTACTTGGAGCACTGGTTGTGAAGCAAGAACACACCCTAGATGGGACACCTGTCTATGAAACACCTACATTTGCAGTTCTCTTTTACACCTAGGGGCAAGTTAGGAAAGCCTCTTTTTTAAGCATATTATTAGGATGTAAGAGGAAACTCAACCACAGTAAATCAAGGATGGAGATGTGAAGCCTGGATCTGTGTTACTATGCTGCCCCACATAAAGCATTACATATTAAAATGCTTCCTTGTTGCTGTGTTGTTGTTGTGGTTAAAACTGGTAATATAATTATTTGTGTGTTGGACTACTGATGGAAAGGTCATAGGTTTGAATCCCAGGTCCACCAGTTGTATAAGTTGTATAACTTTAATAAAAAAAATGTAAGTCACTCTGGATAAGTTTGTCTGTTAAATGCCAGAAATGTAAATGAAATGTTAAAACTGGTAATATAATTGTTACTCAGGTTTCATACATTACTTATATAGCACACCTGAACAGTGGGAAAAAATATGATGGGAATAATCTTCACTTGTTTCACTGGACTTCCCTCTTCTCCACATAGTTCTTAGTTCCTCATAGTTCTTTTCAATAATTAAGATTTAGAAATGGCCTCTTAACCAGAGATGGGGGAGTCGAGTCATATGACTTGAGTCGAGTCGGACTTAAGTCGCACATTTGAGACTTGAGACTTGCTTGACAAATATTAAAAAAAGACTCGACTTGACTTTGACTTGACATTCATGACTTGAGACTTGACTCGGACTTGAGTTAAATGACTCGAAATAACTTGTTTTTTAAATCTGTCTTTAAACGCACGCAAACTGTCTGAACGCACTAAATATAGCGTTCAGCGTCAGTTCAGGCAGGCCACATAGTCAAGCTCGGCTATCAGCTGATGTCAATTTTCTAACCCCGCCCATCAGCTGATCTGATTTCTAAGCACGCTATTGGTCCTTTTCAAACAGGGCGCCCTATTTAAATGCTTTTTTCAGTCTGTCTGCTTGGCTGTTTCCTCTGCTGTGCTGCAACCCACCTCCTCCCCTAGCTCCTCCTTGAAACTTTGTGTTTAACTTAATCAGTGTCATTCTGTTGTCACTGATGCAGGCTCTGTTCTAAATGGGGGATTTTGTCTTGCTGCTTTCCCAGTTAAATGGGAGATTGTCCCCCCATGAAGCTGCTGCTATTCCCTGACTAGCTTTCATGGAGCTCATGAAAAGGATGGGGAATTCAGAACAGAGCCATACCGCCAAATATAAATTTTATAAGCTTGCAAATAAAAAATTTAAATATGTCAAAGAATTGTCTTTATTTTGACTCAAGTGGTCCTGACTGAACTAATAAACCTTAACAGTCGTGACGAAACATGGAAGGCGCCACACCAAAAATAGTTAAGTTCGGGTACCGGGATTTTGTGCAAGATGAGAAGAGAAGAACAGCAGGATGCGACCATATCGCTCACAATTGAATGACAAAGTTCTATCAAATTAATTTTTTTTGCAAGTGCAATGTAATGTAAATGGTTTGTCACTGTTTAAGTGGAAATGTCAGCTTTTTTGCAATAGGTCTTATTATTGGTCATCAGTGTTAGGCTTTGAGTGAAAAGCCTATGGATCGTTTATGGGGATGCACATATATATAAAAAACATAAATATAAAAATAAAAAACTTCAGAGTTGCAAGCACAGCCATATTCTTGTCTCGCATGCACACGCACACACATTCAATTTAAAGGGATAGTTCACCCAAAAATAAAAAAAAATCTTTCATCATTTTCTCACCCTCATGGTACAAACCTGTATTCATTCATTCATTCATCTTCTACCGCTTATCCGAACTACCTCGGGTCACGGGGAGCCTGTGCCTATCTCAGGCATCATCGGGCATCAAGGCAGGATACACCCTGGATGGAGTGCCAACCCATCACAGGGACAAACCTGTATAAATTTCTTTGTTTTGATGAACACGGAGGAAGATATTTTGAGGAATGTTTGTAACCAAACCATTCATGAGCCCCATTCACTTCCATAGTATTCTTTTTTCTCACTATGGAAGTGAATGGGGCTCATAAATGGTTTGGTTACAAACATTCCTCAAAACATCTACATGTGTGTTCATCAAAACAAAGAAATTTATACAGGTTTGTAATATCATGAGGGTGGGAAAAAGATGACAGAATTTTCATTTTTAGGTGAACTATCCCTTTAATATTCACTCCAATCTCTCTCAATAATTTATGTTTTTTGATTGACGTGATTGTTGTTGTTATTCTGTTGTTAAAAAGGAAGGATCTAATTTAAGGATGTGTTCATGTCCCATTAAAAGGGAATGCCTGTTAAAAAAATGGCATTTGGTTGCAAAGAAACCATTGTACTTTTTTATATATATATACTTTTCCATGGTCTTCTGCCATGTTTGTGGCATATTGAAACTTTTCATGCTTTTATGTTGGCCTTATTTCAGCTACATTTACATCTTATTCTTTGTAGTTTTGATTTTTATTCATTTTTAGATTTTTATTGTATTTACAACTCACCTGTATGTGGACACCTTTTAAAAATAAATGCATATAATCATTTTTGTTGCATATAAAACTCTCATAGTCCATAAATTTAACTTTGTATAATATATACATTTAGTTAAATCATCAAACATCTGTATGACTTGCCAGTGACTTGACTTGACTTGACTTGACTCTCACAAAAAATGACTCGGACTTGCTTGAGACTTGAAGGTTAAGACTTGAGACTTACTTGTGACTTGCACATGTGTGACTTACTCCTACCTCTGCTCTTAACTGTATAAATGACCCTACAATTGGCCATGATGAGCATTCACTCGTCAAGTCCCCTGATTTCAGTTATTTTATGTTGACTGCACCACAGATCTCAAAGGAGGAGCTCCCTCTACACAACAGAGAGTAAATGTATCACTCTGTTAACGTGTGTCCTTGTTTCATGACTCCGTGATTTATGATATCTCCTTGAGGAAAGCATTAATGATGTTGGAAAGGGAGAGATAAAGAGAGAGTGCGTGGTGAAGGTTCGTCATAAGGAAAACGTATATTTTTATTGTATGCACTAAAAAACAATGTGAAACTTCTTCTTACTATTACTACTTATTACTATTAGTACTACCATTATCACTACTGCTGTAAGTACAACTACTATTACAACTACCTATTAATACCACTACTAGGATTAATTATAATACTACTACTATTACTACAATTGCTTATACTACTAGTAGTAGTATTATGCTAGTACTATTGCTACTACTATTACTGCTACTATTACTAACTATTGTTACTACTACTACTACTACTACTACTAATAATAATAATAATAATAATAATAATAATAATAATAAGGGGGCATGGTGGGTTAGTGGTTAGCACGTTCTCCTCACACCTCCAGGGTTGGGGGATCGATTCCCACCTCCGCCTTGTGTGTGGAGTTTGCATGTTCTACCCGTGCCTCGGGGGTTTCCTCCGGGTACTCCGGTTTCCTCCCCCAGTCTAAAGACATTCATGGTAGGTTGATTGGCATCTCTGGAAAATTGTCCGTAGTGTGTGAGTGTGTGTGCCCTGCGATGGGATGGCACTCCGTCCAGGGTGTATCCTGCCTTGATGCCCAATGATGCCTGAGATAGGCACAGGCTCCCCGTGACCTGAGAATAGTTCGAATAAGCAGTAGAAAATGAATGAATGAATGAATGAATAATAATAATAATACAACTGTTTGGTCACATGTTTTAATAATTTATAGTTGAATTATAAGTTTTTTCTTTTTCTTTTACTCTTCAGCCCTAGTTCTGTGTTGTTTTATGTAGCTCAGTGTTTTATGTAGCACCCTGGTCCTGGAGAAACGTTGTTTCATTTTATTGTGTACTGCTGTATCAGCTATATATGGTCCATCCATCCATCTTCTGTGTGTCCATCCTCCCAGACCCGAGTTTTTGCCTCTGCAACCACCCGGGCTGAAGCTCGCTTGGCCCTCCGGTACCTATCAGCTGCCTCCGGAGTCCCCCGAGCCAACCAGGCTCGATAGGACTCCTTCTTCAGCTTGACGGCATCCCTTACTTCCAGGGTCCACCACCGGGTTCGGGGATTGTTGCCACAACAGGCACCGGAGACCTTACTGCCACAGCTCCGCGCGACCACGTCGACAATAGAGATGAAGAACATGGTCCACTCAGACTCAATGTCTCCAACCTCCCTCGGGATCTGGTTGAAGCTCTGCCGGAGGTGGGAGTTGAAGATCTCGCTGACCAAAGACTCTGCCAAACATTCCCAGCGGACCCTCACAGTATGTTTGGGTCTGCCAAGTCTGTCCAACTTCCTCCCTGGCCATCGGATCCAACTCACCACCAGGTGGTGATCAGTTGACAGCTCCGCCCCTCTCTTTACCCGAGTGTCCAAGACATATGGCCGGAGGTCAGATGAAACAACCACAAAGTCGATCATCGACTTCCGACCTAGGGTGTCCTGGTGCCATGTGTACTGATGGACACCCTTATGCTTGAACATGGTGTTCGTTATGGACAAACTGTGACTTAACGAACTGTGACCAGCCCCTATATATGGTCAAAATATGGTCAAAATTACAATTAAAGCTTCTTGACTTGACTTGATAGGTAGCTTTCATGGTATTACTACTACTACAACTAGCAGTAGTACTATGAACCTGTACCTTGTAGAAGTAGTAATAGAACCATGAACTTGTACCTTGTAGTAATTATTAAACAACCTTTAAGGTGGGCACCATGGTCATCCAAAGAGAAATGTAGACTGCTGAAAGTTTTTATTTAAAATTGGTTGGAGTTAATGATTTGCACTGGATTTTGGAATATGTTTTACATGTTTATCAGTGTCTTGTTCAGTGATGTTCTTCTGTATTGAAATAAATATTAACACATTACAGGTCAAAATCATATGACCTCTGCATAACACTGTGTGTGTGTGTGTGTGTGTGTGAGAGAGAGAGAGAGAGAGAGAGAGAGAGAGAGAGAGAGAGAGATGGTGATGATGATGTTCGGACGATTGCTGCATTAGATTCATGTTCATGCATGATTTTTTTCCTGCTCTGCCCTATATAGTGTCCTAGTTTATAATGAGGTCTGTCTCTAGTGAGAAGGGGAGCGGCCTCTCTCATTTCTTTCTCATCTCTCTCTCTCTCTCTCTCTCTCTCTCTCTCTCTCTCTCTCTCTCTATCTCGCTCTCTCATTTCTTTCTCATCTCTCTCTCTCTCTCTCTCTCTCTCTCTCTCTCTCTCTCTCTCTCTCTCTCTTTCTGTCTCTCACTCACACAATATAACGCACTTTATATCTCTTGATTTTTTTTCTCTGTACCTATATATCTGTCTTAATCTTTCTAAAATATATTTAAAATGCCTGGTTATGATAGGATAAATGTATAGTGTTTATTTGGTATTGATATTGGATCAGAAATTATTCTTCAATATTTTTATTTTATGTTTAGATTTTATCTATTGCTTTCTCTTAGTGAGAACACATACTCGACTGAGATTAGTTAGGAAGAGCATTGTTTGGGATTTGTATGAGAAAAGCATTATTTCTGGTGTAAAATAACCACAATTTTAGATCTTTTTTTTTTCTTTCCTTTGATTTTTCCTTTCATTTTTGCTCTCTTCCTTCATCCACAAAGGGAAATGTTTTGGTATTCAGTTGGGACATCAAAGCATTGGTGTTTAACAAATTGGTAATCTATCGTCATTTCAGGAGAAGAGAAAATTACAAAAAATCTTAATGAATTTAGAAAATAGGACAGATTGGTTTGTTGGCCTGAAGGACAATAAGCAGCAGATGCAACTCTACTATTTCAATTTCATGTACATTTACATGGAGATTTTTATTTAAAGCAGCTTACACTTGAGAAAGGATACAACCGAACAGTTGAAGGTTAAGGATCTTGTTCAAGATATACTGATGATATACTGAGATTTGGTGTGAACTGATAATTACCGGATAATAGAGGTAGAGTCTTCAAGGTGTTTTTGACATTTAGAAAATGATTAAAATAGCAACAATCCATGGGCTAAGAAGACTTTTGTCAGCCATTTCCTGTACTCTACCTTAACAGTTGGGGTTATTTGGGAGAATAGTGACTCATCCAGTGGGAGCGATAAAAGTAATAACAGCTGTAGGAGAAAATGAAAGAGAAGAATGTACAATTATTTATTTAGCACAATCATTTCTCCAAAGTGACTCATATGAGAAGCAGAATCCAAACCAAGCACAGAATTTAAATCTTTGTTTGTCTGGCTATAAGAATTGGGCCACAATCAGTCTCAAGAGTTGCCAAGTGTTACACAAACTGGATGGGTATGTGGAGGAAAAGATGAAGAAATGAAGGTGTTTTCTCTATGTTTCAGAACCTATAAAGGGGATGTTATCGGATAGCACAGGAATATGATTGCAATTGGATTCAATATTGATGCATGAAAATCCCAATGACGTTTGTGTGTTTCAATTGCTCACACAGAGGAAGGTTAACTATCCATCCATTTTCCCAGGAGACTCGGGACACCTTGGACAGGGTGCCAATCTATTACAGGGCAGAATCATACACACTACACACAACTTAGAGATGCCAGTCAGCCTAAAATGCATGCCTTTGTACTGGGAGGAAACCAGAGTATGAAACTTGAGAAGAACATGCAAATTCAACACACACAGGATGGAGGCAGGTATTGAACTCCAACTCTGGAGATGTGTGGCAAATGTACCGAACACTATGAGCCACCATGCCCTCTGGATATCTAACTATCTGGGTTTTAAAAGAGTGAGATAGAGGAGAACAGATCATCTAGTGTTGCATCCAGTTAAACAAGTGTCTGTACACATCTCTGATGCAGTCCACTGAAACCAGGGTGGATCTAAATAGTAAACCTACAAGCTCCACATATTAAGAACATTAAGACTAATGTAAGAAAACTGACTGATTTGTCATGCGCACCTGATTGTTTTAGTATCATGGATGGCACCACTCACAAGCTTACAGTGCTTAAGCAAAGCCCCAAAACTGATTTTTTCACACTTAGTTTATCAAAGTTTTGTAATGCATGCTGCTTCCCACTCTCTGAACCTCTCACAGTGATGTTTGTTCCTTCATATCCATAGACTGCATATTAAACCTTATATATAATCTGCTCACACCTCTCTGCAGTGTGTCTTCCTGTCTCCAGTTACTGCTGGTTGCCATAGTGTCATGTTTAGGGCCTGACTAGTGCAATATGAGGGGAAAAAACTACATAGCTAGTTAAAGAATACCTGAAAAACCACCCACATACTTGTGTATAGGATGTACAGTATTCATGCCCTGGAGAGTTAGCAGTAAAAGTGAGAAATGAGATGAGTAGAGAATTGTGGCTCTTACCAGAAAGAGAATGCAGACAAGCATATGAAACAGCAACAGGTAGAAAAGAGAGAGAGAGAGATGATACTGGGGACAGACAGGAGGGTAATGTATCATACTGGAGAGACAGAAACACATTATACAAACCAAGAGGGTAGCAAATATCTGCACATTTAAAAGTATATCAGTGGGGTTTTATTTTTCATCATTTTTCAACATTAAGTATTTATTTAGTCCAAAGACTAAATCTATTTAACTAAACTAATAAATGAATAGATTCTAATAAACTCCCTATGCTAGCTCTACACCATATGCAATTAACACTAACCAGTGCCTTTCATTATGTTAGGATCCTTATTACTCATGAAGGATGTATATCTAGATGGAAATGATGTGGTATGTAAAGAGAGGAAATGGTGTGAAAAGGGGATGTACTGTAAGTTTTTTTGGGGCAAGTTTATTGAGTTAATGTGTTAAACAGCTTTAGTTGCTAAAAAGAGAAAAGCAACATGTAGATAATGGGTACCACAGTTTACCACCAACAGATGAAAGGAAATGAGAGTGGATTAGTTAATTTTTTTTAAGAGATGGCATCTGCAGTTACAACCTGTAGTAACAAGCTGCAAAGTCTCCACAAGGCCATACATTTGTCTGACATATCTCCTAAGGAAGATCTCATCAAATCTTATCACAAAAGTGCTACAATAAATCAGTCAATAATCCCAAATCAACTAAAAAAAAAAGCTGAGCAAATTCAGCTTGTCAACACAAATGGACAAACTGAATCAGTGCTACTCTAGCAGGTAGCAGGTAAAGCAAATCAACTTGTTAGTTTTACTCAGGTGAACTCACATAACCTCTGTAAATAAAATAAAGTAACTCGGGGTGTCTATAATCACCAGCATGGTGACTTTTTAGTTGGCAATTTTTTAGTGATTTAGTTGTGTAGCTTGCAATACAGCAGAAAGAACAACAGTAACCTCCACTGCCAACCCCTGAAAATACACAGGTCTCCTGTGACGTGACCCACCTGACTGCCACCAGACACACTCTCCTCAGCATTAGCACACTGGCACATCAAAAATGTTTAAATGTTTACATGCTCATGTTGCACACCACACCTTGCACTAGTCCACTAACAGCTGCTGACTTTGAATGCCAACGCGTTGCACGTGTACAATATCAAGGAGGCATTGTAGAGTCTTCATACTTATATTTATTGCTTGAGTGTGTTGTTTTTTGATGTTTAATGTCTGTATGGATGTTGCACAGTTTGACCTGTGAGACACGACATCTCGTTCCACTGCATGTCTCGACATGTAGCGAAATGACAAATAAAGAAACTTGAACTTGTGTATTTGCAACAAATAACAAATTTATGAATACTGAAAATCTACTCAAACCAGTTCGAAACCAGCCAAAACCAATTTAGTGGTGAATAAATGTCTATTATAACCAGAAGTCAAATCCACAACAACTAATTTGTATTTGAATTTCACATAATTGAACCTAATTTATAGCAGATTGTACAATAGAGACGTATGAATGAATGAATGAATGAATGAATGAATGAATGAATGAGATAATGAACAAACAATCTAACAAACAAATGAAGAAAGAATGGAGAAATGAATGGATGGATGGATGAAAGGAAGGAAGGAAGGAAGGATTAGTTATTTAGCTAAGTCTGCTCTTTAGTTGAGAGGATGATAAAAATGAGGGTTAGGTGTATCTCGTCAGACCTTATCTAAACAATCCTCCTGGTGGACTAATACAATGTAAGCCTTTTATTTGTAAATGTTATATTACTTCTCTTGAAATATTCTAATAATTCTGAAGTAGAGTAAAAATGTGAATCATGCCTTAATAATAGTTTAGCATTTATATTTAATGCAAATATAAATAATATTTGTTTATTCTGTTTAGATTTTTAATAATGTTTGAGATGTCCAAACTGGATAAAGTCAAACATATGACTGGAGACTGTGAGGAATGGGTACACACACACACACACACACACACATATGTGCAGGGATAACATAAAAGGGGATTTATTTAGGAAAGGTGGGGAAAAACAAAGGGCTAGAAACACTAGAAAACTAGAACCACAAACCACAGGAACACAGAAACAGGAATACAAGGACTCAGTGAAAAACAGACGCAAGATAACCGGTATAAGTAGGGGTGACAATCATTGAAACTGACAATCAGGTGTGCAGAGGCGGGAACATGTGATACAAAAAACCACAACAAAGACACATGGCACAGAGAAACAAACTGTGAGAATGTCACCCTAGTGTCCAGACAGGAAGATGTCCAGACCAATTCCTGACATGTTGTTATTGCACCTTATTGATGTCATAGTTGCCTGCCACAGGATAATGATATTGTATAATAAAGAGTATAGATAAATCATGAATATGAGTTTTCTGTTTTAATTTTTAATACCACTTTTGTATACGTGGTAATTCGACAAACTAGCAATCATAAAATAAACCGTATGAAGTGTGTTTCTAATGGACATCACCAGATGCTGAGATTTTTCCCTGGTGATGTTCTGTCAGTGATTTGTCACTCCAAGTGAGACGCATGCGCAATTGTTTTGAGGTCAGGTGATTAACGTGAGGCTGTTTCCAAAATATACTGCATTTTGAAGTGCTATCCAATGAGTTCTGAAGCATTTGGCTGAATCTGAGCCTTATACACTGCAGAATTCATCCTTCTATTTTTGTCAGAAGTCCCATCATCAGTAAGCATAAGGGAACCAGCTCCACGGACTGCTATACATGGACATGCCATGAGATGAGCTAATATGCTTCATTCCATCTTCTCTTCCCATCATTCAGGTAAAAGTTGACCTTTGTCTCATCTGTATATAAGATGATATTCCTGTATTTGAGGCTTGTGGTAAACCCTCTGTTTTTCCCGGGTGAAGTCTTTTTTTTTTTGCCACTGTTGGCACTGACACAGAAACACCCATCTCCTGGGGGTTGCTCTGGTCAGTTGTTGTAAAGGGGTTGTTCTTAACCAGAAAAAGATTTCTTGGTCACAGAAATCAACTGGGAAGAACACAAGAAATGAAGATATTGTGAATTAGTATAAAACTAGTTTGCAGGTTTCTATATGGTTCACACTAAATGAATTCACATACATAGTTAGTTTTCTGTGTGTGTGTGTGTGTGTGTGTGTGTGTGTTGTGGTGTGTGTTGTGGTGTGTGTGGGTGGGTGGGTGGGTGGGTGGTTGGGCACCAAGTGAGGGCTCCGACAGTGTTTCACACCTCTTCTACTATATAGGTCAGTTGCCATGGTGAGGCCGACCAATTTCACAGGAATTACTTCCTTTTTTCCCAGCACATGACAGCATGACAGAACCAATAAGTGTGTGTGTGTGTGTGTGTGTGTGTGTGTGTGTGTGTGTGTGTGTGTGTGTGTGTGTGTGTGTGTGTTGTCATGTTTTTTATCGTGGCGGGAAAAAATATCTGATTTTTCCATTGTAGAAACATTTAGCTGGAACCCACTAGAAAGGAGAATAACTTTTTAAGTTTACTTGAAAAATGAAAGGTTTTAATTAGATTTAGGGGTAGACATGGCAAAGAATAGCTGCATTAATGATTATACCAGTGGAGGTCCTCACAAAGTCAGTAAGATGTGTGCTTGTGTCAGACGAAGATTAGATTATATCTTTACATAAATAAATAAAGAGAGAAATGAGTAGAACCTGTGTTCTTATTTCATTCTTGTTGCTTCCTTTTATCTCCTTAGACATGCCTTGTACCTCCATATGTCAGGTGTGTATTTCAGGTCGATCCAACTCAGCATGTCAAGTGTGTGACTTGAGAGTTTGCTAGTTGAATAGTAAAGGAGTGAACATCCTTAGACCTCCACCATATGGAATCCATCTGCTAGGTGTGCAATTCAAGCCTTTAAGTATTGATAAGGACAGTGCTGTCTTTCTTGTATGTATGCACTTCTCCCATAATATGAGGTATTGAATCCAAGAGTGTCAGTTCACTGTTCCTGGCTGAGGCATGGTTTAGTTCACTTGTCTTTATTTATTCATTCATTCATTCATTCATTCATTCATTTTCTACCGCTTATCCGAACTACCTCGGGTCACGGTCCAAAGACATGCATGGTAGGTTGATTGGCTTCTCTGGAAAATTGTCCGTAGTGTGTGATTGCGTGAGTGAATGAGAGTGTGTGTGTGTGCCCTGCGATGGGTTGGCACTCCGTCTAGGGTGTATCCTGCCTTGATGCCCGATGACGCCTGAGTTGTCTTTATAATTGTATTTATTTGGCTCCTATACAACAATTGTGGCCTCTGTCTTTAAGAGACTAGCATTGTGAATGAGAAACACCAGCATTACCTCAGTGGTGGATTACAGAAAAAGGGGGAAACTTTTCCCCCGCTCAACTATCTCTTTTTACCCTGCCATTGCTAAAACCCCACCTCATTCTAATTCTCTCCTCTTTTTTTTGGCATTTTTCCTACTCTTCTTCTTCTCATTCCTCCTTCTATTCTTCCTCCGTTCATTCTACTCCTTACTATTACATTCTTATGTTTCCTCTTCTGTCCCCTCTACTATTACTTCCTACTTCACTTCTTGCTTGTGCTCCTCTTCCCTCTGCATTTCCGATGTGTCTTTTTTCCCTCTCCCTGTTGCCCCTCCTCTTTCCACTTCCTACTCTTCTCTCCTCCTTCTTCAGCTCTGCTCATCCTCACAGTGCGCTCTTACAGTAGAGTGAAAAGAGACGGGGCGATGAGCTCTAGACTGTAAAGGAAAGAGGAGTGACCGAAGAGAGCAGCAGGTGGATTTACAGGTAAAATTGTGGCTTTATTTAATAACTGCAATACAATTCATTAGAGATGATGTATCTCTTGATGTTTTTTTTAATATGTTATATATATATTTTAAGTTTCAAGCGTAAATGCTACATAGAAAGTGAGAGACAGTTTGCTTAGACATGGTGCTGTTTTAATCTACTGTAAGTAGAAAGTCGTTTTAATTCCAGTTCCCTCATAGTTCTGCTGCTGCAATTAGTTAAAGGTTTGGAATTTTAAAGCTTCCTTCATGCCATATATTTTGGAAGAGCATCTGTCTCTTTACATTGATATTTATATTTTGAATATCCCTTCATGTTTATGCATTTATAAACTTGTTTCTCTGGAACTGGAGTACATGTTGACCGCCACGGATGGCTGTAATAATTTTGACAACTGAAAGAAAAAGCAGTAAGAAATTAATAGGTATTGGCTGAAGTGGGGTTGGATGTGGTGAAATAATCAGATTGAATGAAATCTTCTGAATGAATGGAATTGTATACCCTTTTAATAACGACAATGTCTAGTAAAACAAGGCTTTTTACCAGGTATCTGAACTTGCCCAGCAAACAATATATAAATGTAGATAAATAATGTATACGATCAAGTACTATATAGATATGGCTCATCCAACAAACTTCTCTGAATGAAGGAATTAAGCAGTAGGAGTGATGTAAATCAAAGAGCCCTTGATATGTGAAAAAGACAGATTTAAAGGGTTTAACATAGTCAACATCACACTTAGAGCAGGTCATGTGTTTTTTGTGATTAAGTCCCCAATCAGTTCATGTAAAGGATTTTAAATCCTTTAGAAGTTTTATATAGATGTTGAGGTCTGATGCACCTTTGTCTTTTTCTTTAATAGGCTTTTATTTGTGTGCATGTGTGTGTGTGTATGTTTGTTTCTGTATGTGTTTGTGTGTGTGTGTGTGTGTGTGTTTGTTTGTTTGTGTGTACGAATGTGTGTATTTGTGTGTGTTTGTGTGTCTGTGTGTGTGTGTACAAGTGTGTGTGTGTTTGTGTGTGTGTTTGTGTTTGTGTGTGTACAAATGTGTGTGGTTTACAAAAGATCCTTAAATATTTAATTTATTATTTGTATAATTGTCTTTGTGTTAGTGCAAAAGCTTTGTAAATATATTTTTTACATTTTTAAATGATTAATTTATTTACAGTATATATTCAGTATATTATCATATATTATAAATAACAGGGTTTCTTCTCATTTTAAAGTTTTGTCTGTTTTTTCTCTCATATATGGTTCATTCTGAGCTCTAAACTGGGACTAGTTTTCATATTGCTAGCTATCAGGAGTAAATTGATATGTGATAGCTGGGTTTCACATGAAGAGGGTAATTACGTCCTTACAGCTTTGCAGAAAGTCCATCACACCTGAGTATCATGATCTATTTTTGAAGAGAGTGCGTGTTTGTGTATAAAGCACATGTGCATGTCTTTGTTAGCTTGCTTCAGCTTCATACTTTCTTTAGTTAGCATTTCTTCATCTTCTTCTTCATTTCTTCATCAAAACCTTTTGTGTGTTTAGTGTTTGAAACATTTGTGTGTTTGTGTGTGTGTGTGTGTATGTGTTTTTGTGTGTGTTGTGTGTGTTTGTTTGTGTGTGTGTGTGTGCATGTGTGTGTGTGTGTGTACATGAAAAATACACTAATACTGTATGTTTGTATTTGGTTTAGGTTTAATTTCATTGACTTCTCCTGTGACTTCTAACTGGTCAAAGGAATATGCTACTGTAAGACACTGCTATAGAATTTTCATTCAAATTTCTGCCATCCTTTGGGGATGTGGTTGCCTAGTGTTTAAGATGTTGGGCTACTGATCAGAAGGTTGCGAGTTCAAATCCTAGATCTACCAAGCTGCCGCTGCTGGGCCCCTGAGCAAGGCCCTTAACTCTCAATTGTTCAGTTGTATAAAATGAGATAGAATGTGAGTTGCTCTGGATAAGGATGTCTGCCAAATGCTGTAAATGTAAATCTGGGAACCATTCCTATAGGAGCTGTCTTTTAGGACACGACATAAATATCCTGCAGAATCACTTCTAGAGGGTTTTTTAATAGGATCCATTTGGGTTCCTATTCAGGTCTCAGGTCTGTATGGGAATTCAGTGTGATATGTTGAGAGAAAAAAATAAAGAACCCTATGTAATTTGCTATAACCTTTTAATGTCAAGTCATTATTTTCAATAAAATACAAGTAGAGTTCCAATAAGTTTCCATAAAAACGATCCTACAGGATAAACAGAAATCCCAATAGTATATGCAAAGCTGACATAAATCGAAAATCGTATAAATGAGCGTTCGTTAAGCTAGCTTGTTTTAGCTTGCTATAAACAACCAAGCTAACGGGACAGAAATGGGTTCTCACTGGAGAATATTAGCTAAATATAAACAGCTAGAGATGTATAAACAGCTTTAAATGTGTATAGAATGATTATAGTTTAGTGACTCAAATATTTCCCTATAACTAATATTATGTAAGGGGGGCACGGTGGCTTAGTGGTTAGCACGTTTGCCTCACACCTCCAGGGTCGGGGTTCGATTCCCGCCTCCGCCTTGTGTGTGTGGAGTTTGCATGTTCTCCCCGTGCCTTGGGGGTTTCCTCCGGGTACTCCGGTTTCCTCCCCCAGTCCAAAGACATGCATGGTAGGTTGATTGGCATCTCTGGAAAATTGTCCGTAGTGTGTGATTGCGTGAGTGAATGAGAGTGTGTGTGTGTGCCCTGTGATGGGTTGGCACTCCGTCCAGGGTGTATCCTGCCTTGATGCCCAATGACGCCTGAGATAAGCGGTAGATGAATGAATGAATGAATGAATGAATAATATTATGTAGAAAGTATTTCTTGATGTGATACAAGTGTTAGGTAGAAAGCTCCTGACTGCCACTTGTTTAAAATCACAATCATTTACGTTTTAATTCATTCATCCTTTTGACAAATTTTTATTTGTACCACGACACTACACGCTGTATGGTATAAAAGTGATGAGGAGAGAGTTGTGTGCCTCGTTTTACCATTGTTGAGATCTGAGTGACAAAAGAAAAGAAGTGAATTGTGTTTCTCCCAGTGTGCAACCTGCTGTGATGATTATCTATTATTCATTCACAACTACTTCTGCATGAGTTGAATGTGCAGGTGAAGTGGCACTCGAATATAATACCCTGTATGCTTTCTGAACACGTATACTACGTTATCTAATGTGAAGTCATGATATGAAGAAAAAAGCATATTGCAATTAACTCACACTGGCAGTTTAGACTGAAACAGAGCACGGTTTACAGGAAATGTTGGTAATGTTGAACGCTATTGTTGAAATGCATAGTGGTACTGAACCTAAGGCTACCTGTCAGAGGAGGTCTGAAGTCAATTTGAACTAGAACTGTGTTGTGATTCCTGTGAATGTGAACACAGCTTGTATGCGGATCTGTACAAGGAGTAAAGAAACATGATCATGTGTTTTAGCCTTAATGAAATTATTAGTTTCCACAATACATGAAACTGATAAAACATTGTTTGAAAGCAGAGAAAGCATCATTCTTCTGGATATTTGATGAATCACGCTATGCGACGCACATAGAAGCAAGTGCCTTTGCACTCTGAAGCACACAGTAGCAGTAAAATAATACCACTGCAAGTGTTCCCAGTGTGAAAACCACCTACATTGTCTGTAGTGTGTGAATAAGTGTGTGAGTCGTTGTGTAATTGGGTGATGGACTGGCACATTGGACAGGGTTTTGACTGTTTTGTGCCCTGAGTCCCCTGGGATAGACTCCAGGTCCCCTGTGACTCCATGTACAATATGCAGTACAGGGGATAAAATAATGAATTTATGGACATATCCGTAATCAGTTGAATTTTTTAGTCAGGGCACAATTTTAACAACAATATTATAGAGTGTCCTTGTCCCTGACAAAATGTGACAAAATGCAAATTCTCTCTCTCCTTAGCACAACAAGCAGCCTTCACCCATCTTATGGATATACTTTTTTGTTGTTTTTATACATAGGTCTAGTGAAAGTCAACCCTTAATTTGTTCTCAGAAGAGCAATGAAAAAAAACAGGTCAGTACAACCGAGCACATCTTATTAAACTTGTAGTTTCATGACATTAAATAATAATTTAAGGCTTCTGAGCAGCATGTTTACCCTTTCCTAAAGATGCAAAAAATACAATCAAAAGAGCATGACAGGCCTTGCTTTCTGGCTGAAAGGCTGATTTAGTCTCCTTTCTGTCAAATCACACCAGCTAGTTAATGCTCTCCTACTAGTGTGTTCAGCTTCAGTGGCAAAATACAATGCTAGTGCTGCATGTCTAAGCACATAATATTAACTGAGTGTACAGATGTACATTATTCAATAAGCAATAATTATCTGGTGATTATTGAGCTACAGGAGCACAAAGTAATGTTCTCTGTTTTAGCAATGCCTCATTGTCACACAGTATTTACATGCTATCGCAAACAGCACAAGAGTCCTTCTAGCATTTGAGACACATCCAACTGTAGTATACTTCCCGGTATTATCTACATACTGCTTTCATCCACTAACTTCATTATATCGATTTTATTCATTAAAAATGGCCTGTAAAAGTCTTACCATAGAACTAGTCTGTAAATGTTTTACCAAGAAATAATATATTTACAACATAACCTAATGTCAGACAATAAACAGTCAAGCTTTTAATAGAATGTCTAAAAGTAGCAGGTACAGAAAAATTCTACCAAAGTGGCTTTTTTTTTTTTTTAGGTCAGGACGATCCAGGGTGAGCAGCAATGCAAACTGAGAAGTTATCTCTTAGTCTGAAGTAGGCAACTTTAAAAAGATTATTAGAGTACATTGTTTTTGACAAATATACCATAATACTGTGATGAGGAAAAATTGTTTACTATTCCAAGTGTTCATATAACAGTTTGTTCTGCCGAACAAATCCATCACAATGCACACAATACAAAATGTAGCCCACCCGCTTGTTTCAGTCGATTTCATTCACTGTAGAGTGTAAAATGGTTCACATCTCAGAGCTGAAACTCAGGTTAATATCATCACCTATCATAACCACCTCTGAGGTGGAGATCAGACTTGCATCTAAAAATGATTCAGAAATTCAGTTGGTGTTTGCAGTAGCATTGCTGAATGAAGCCAGGTTTGTTTTTGTGATCTGAAAAAATATTATTATGTATTTTTTAAGTCTGATGTGCTCATGCATTTTGGCTGAATGCCATAAATTAAAATGTTTTAAATGCTTTTAACTATGTTGGAAAATCATGGCAATGGTTGCTTTCTTGAGCTTTTATAAGCAGAACCCACCATCCACAGATATTTATTCAAAAACTTTCTTAAATTATTTTAGGGTTTGAACCCTAAAACACTATTCCTTCCCCATCTACACATGTAGTGTTGCCCTTTATTGTGAGTCACTGGTTGAGACTGAAATCCTGAAACACATTTCCCAGTGTAAAGAGCAAATATTTTTAAAAAATGAAAATTTCTTGGGATACAATGACATATAATATAAGGCATATACATGTACTTTCTATGCAGAGTTAAGCTCAGTGCAAGTTCATCTCTTTCTTAACATTATAATTGCAAATATCGAAATCATGAAATAATTTTTCTTTATTTTTTTTTTTTAATTTTAAAAGAAACTTATGGAGAAATTGGTGAAATTGCAAGCACATGAATATCAATACCAATAAACTCACATATGTAATTACTTTCTATGATGTTTTGTTTTATACACTTGACTCAAAGAGGTGTTTGGCTGAATGTGTGTTGTGAAACCATCACTGAATAATAAAATGCCTTTATCTATACGTCTTCCTTCACTCTAATGAAGTGTGAAAGTATTAATATGCCAGCACACTCTTTTATTCATGAATGCATCTTCTGTAACTGCTTTATTCCTGTCAAAGTTATGGTATATCCTGAGGCTGACATCACATGAACACTGGGTGTGCACACACATACACACCTGAAGGATCACACCTGGGGCAATTTAAAGTAGCCAGTATAATAACCAGTAGGATTTACGAGGTGGAGGAACTGGAGAACCCAGAGGAACCAGTTCAGATACAGGAAGAACATGCAAAACTCCACACAGACAATACCCCAAACTCAGGATTGAACCCATACTATAAAGAACTATAAACTATAAACAAATATCTGTGGTACAATACTATATTTAATCTTATCCATGTTTAAAATGGGAAGCTGTAAGCATAAACTGTGGTGTACTGATCAATGATAGTCAATTCTTCATATTCCTAATTCATAAAAACCTTTTACTTGTAACATTTTATACTTCACTATATATATATATATTTTTTCTTTGAACTGATTGTTATTTTCCTACTTGCATAATCACATAATTTGTTTTTATTGTTTTAAATTATTAACCCACCCACATAATTTTTTTTTAATTGGAAGCAATTTTGTTTATTTTCTGCAATATATATCCATCCATCCATCCATCTTCTACCGCTTATCTGGGGCCGGGTCGCGAGGCAGCAGTCTAAGCAGGGGAGCCCAGACTTCCCTCTCCCCAGACACTTCCTCCAGCTCTTCCGGGGAATACCAAGGCGTTCCCAGGCCAGCCGAGAGACATAGTCCCTCCAGCGTGTCCTAGGTCTTCCCTGGGGCCTCCTCCTGGTTGGACATGCCTGGAACACCTCCTCAGGGAGGCGTCCAGGAGGCATCCGAAACAGATGCCCGAGCCACCTTAGCTGACTCCTCTCGATGTGGAGGAGCAGCGGCTCTACTCTGAGCTCCTCCAGAGTGACCGAGCTCCTCACCCTATCTCTAAGGGAGCGCCCAGCCACCGTGCGGAGGAAACTCATTTTGGCCGCCTGTATCCGGGATCTTGTCCTTTCGGTCATGACCCAAAGCTCATGACCATAGGTGAGGGTAGGAACTTAGATTGACTGGTAAATATATCTTCACCACAACAGATTGGTATATCTCCTCCACTTGAGGCAGGAGCTCTCCACCAACCTGAAGGGGGCAAGCCACCCTTTTCCGGCTGAGAACCATGGCCTCGGACTTGGAGGTGCTGATTCTCATCCCCGCCGCTTCACACTCAGCTGCAAACCATCCCAGTGCAAGCTGAAGGTCTTGATTTGAGGAAGCCAACAGGACAACATTATCTGCAAAAAAGCAGAGACGAAATCCTGTGGTCCCCAAACCGGACTCCCTCCGGCCCCCGACTGCGCCTAGAAATCGCGTCCATATAAATAATGAACAGGACCGGTGACAAAGGGCAGCCCTGCCGGAGTCCAACATGCACCGGGAACAAGTCTGACTTACTGCCGGCAATGCGAACCAAACTCAGCAGAGGGCCCCAGACCCCATAGTCCCAGAGCACCCCCCACAGGTCACCATGAGGGACACAGTTGAATGCCTTCTCCAGATCCACAAAGCACATGTGGACTGGTTGGGCAAACTCCCATGAGCAACCTAGCAAGGGTATAGAGATGGTCCAGTGTTCCACGACCGGGACGAAACCCGCATTGTTCCTCCTGAATCCGAGGTTCGACTATCGGACGAATTCTCCTCTCCAGTACCCTGGCATAGACTTTTCCGGGGAGGCTGAGGAATGTGATCCCCCTGTAGTTGGAACACACCCTCCGGTCCCCCTTCTTAAACAGAGGGACCACCACCCCAGTCTGACAGTCCAGAGGCACTGTCCCCAGCTGCCACACGATGTTGCAGAGGCGTGTCAACCAAGACAGCCCCACAACATCCAGAGACTTGAGGTACTCAGGGCGGATCTCATCCACCCCCGGTGCCTTGCCACTGAGGAGCTTCTCAACTACCTCAGTGACCTCAGCTTGGGGGATCGACGAGTCCACAACTGAGCCCTCGGCCTCCGCTTCCTTAGTGGAAGACATGTCGGTGGGGTTGAGGAGAACCTCGAAGTACTCCTTCCACCGTCCGAGGATGTCCCCAGTCGAAGTCAGCAGATTCCCACTCCCACTGTAAACAGTGTGCGCAGGGCACTGCTTCCCCCTCCTGAGGCGCCGGATGGTTTGGCAGAATTTCTTCGAGGCCAACCGATAGTCCTTCTCCATGGCCTCACCGAACTCCTCCCAGACCCGAGTTTTTGCCTCTGCAACCACCCGAGCTGAAGCTCGCTTGGCCCTCTGGTACCTATCAGCTGCCTCTGGAGTCCCCCGAGCCAACCAGGCTCAATAGGACTCCTTCTTCAGCTTGACGGCATCCCTTACTTCCAGGGTCCACCACCGGGTTCGGGGATTGCCGCCACGACAGGCACCGGAGACCTTACTGCCACAGCTCAGAGTGGCCACGTTGACAATGGAGGTGGAGAACATGGTCCACTTGGACTCAATGTCTCCAACCTCCCTCGGGATCTGGTTGAAGCTCTGCCGGAGGTGGGAGTTGAAGATCTCTCTGACCGGAGTTTCTGTCAAACGTTCCCAGCAGACCCTCACAGTACATTTGGGTCTGCCAAGTCTGTCCAACTTCCTCCCCCGCCATCGGATCCAATTCACCACCAGGTGGTGATCAGTTGACAGCTCCGCTCCCTCTTTACCCGAGTGTCCAAGCCATATGGCCGGAGGTCAGATGAAACAACCACAAAGTCGATCATCGACCTCCGACCTAGGGTGTCCTGGTGCCATGTGTACTGATGGACACCCTTATGCTTGAACATGGTGTTCGTTATGGACAAACTATGACTAGCACAGAAGTCCAATAACAGAACACCACTCGGGTTCAGGTCGGGGGGGCCGTTCCTCCCAATCACGCCCCTCCGGGTGTCACTGTCGCTGCCCACGTGAGCGTTGAAGTCCCCCAGTAGAACGACGGAGTCCCCTGTCGGAGCACTTTCCAGCTCTCCTTCCAGAGACGCCAAGAAGGTCAGGTACTCTACACTGCCATTTAGCCCGTAAGCACAAATAACAGTGAGAGACTTATCCCCGACCCGAGGGCGCAGGGAAACGACCCTCTCGTTCACCGGGGTGAACTCCAACACATGGTTGCTGAGCTGGGGGCTCAGAAACCATGTGTTATATATATGGTTTTATATATGTATATATATATATATATATACATATATATATATATATATATATATATGTATATATATATATATATACATATATATATATATATATATATGTATATATATATATATATATATATACGTATATATATATATATATATATATATATATATATATATATATATATATATATATATATATATATATACGTATATATATATATATATATATATATATATATATATATATATATATATATATATTCTGCTATATTTTTCAGAAACTAATGGGAGCATGGTGGTTAACACATTTGCTTCACATGTCCATGGTTGAAGGTTTGAGTCCCACATCTGGGGTGTGTGTGTAGTTTGTATGTTTTTTTAATACATCAGGGGTTTCCTCTGGGTACACTTGTTTCCTCCCCCACTTGCCATCCTGTCTAGGCTGTGCCCTGCCTTGTGCCTTGAGATGCCACATGGCCATGTGTAGAAGATGTGGTACAGGAAATGGATGAATGTATTGATTATTGCATGAAAATAAATGTATGAATGAAGAAATAGATAAGCATTAAATGTAAAATTGATAAATTTAAATTAGATTTAGTAACTAACATTCATTCATTCATCTTCAGTAACCAATCTTGGTGGCTTCTGGTTTGGAGCATATGCTGGGATCACTGGACACAAGGTGTGAACACACTGGATAGTCCTTTGCATGCCTCTATACACACACACACACTTTGGGCAAATTAGCATAGTTAATCCACCTATTGGCACATTTTTTAGACAGGGAGGTAGGAGGAAATGCACAGTAACTTGAACCTGAGATCACGTGAACTACCCACTGTGCCACCATAGTCACTAACTTTTATTTTTTTTTCCTTTTTTTATCTCATTTCATTTTGAGTGACATCCATCATTTATTTTTCCAGCATAATGTGTGGATGTTTTTTCTCATTTTTGTTGCCTTGTGATGTATTGTTTCTTTTTTGTCTCGTCTGTCATTTCATGGATAAAGGATGATAGACAAGATAATGAACAAGAGCTCCGGGGATCAATCAATGACACCTCACTTCCTGTATCAGTCTGTCATAAGCTGCTTGCATACACACACACACACACACACACACACACACACAGTAGGGCAGTAAGAAAAGCAAGAGCAAGAATTGATTGATCAGGGCAGTGCTTCCTCAACCCATGGCTAGCTTTAAGAATGAAAAATAAAATTTGAATGAAATTTTCTTCTTTTATGAAATAAATAACTGAAATAAACTAAATCATCTAGCAAGTTTTATGTTTGTTTTTGTGATGTCATAATAAGAAAATTAGATTCATATTTCTATATACTGGAATATAGGAAGAGCAAACTTGTACTGTTCAATGCACTGTGCAATGTAAGTCATAAATGTAAGACATTTCCTTGTTATTATGTGTAATCTTTTATCAGATAATCAGATAGGCATGTTGCTCAGTCTGCCCAGTGTAGCACCAACAGTAACTTGTCTCATGGCTTTATCATTATGCTTATTTTTTTCATATGGTTAGTGTTTTAACACTTTATTCTCAAATCCGTCTTGTTCTTGATTTAGGTATAAACAACATTTATAGTATACAATTTAATGCACAACATCAAAACAAAAAAAAGGAGAGAAGAATAAAAAATGAGAAAAACCTCAGTTATAGTAAGTGTTATAATTATAACATTTCCTAGTGTGTCTAGGATAAGGAGACTTTAACTTTAGCATATTGAAAAGCAGTATGTTAGTTTGATAGGGTGCTTGTAACCCACACGCACACAGCTCTTGGCTTAGAATCAACCGATATTCTGGCTAATGGCTGTGTCTCAGGCTCACCATCTGTCCCTCTACTCTGTCTCTAGTATCATCTAACACACGCGCAAACACACACCATAAATATACACAAACATTTGGGATTCTCTACACTTCTACAATTTTCCATTCCATTCAACACAGCCTTGGAGAGACCTCTCCTGAAAACAGACTGTTTTTAGAGTTTTTTTTAAATTGTAGACACAAAAAGAGCTGTACTGTAATACTGTAAACCTGTAGGGAGCAGCTCTGAGGAATATACAGTACAGTATTAGCATCAGGGAGGGCAAGGATGGAGAGCGTGACGTCATCCTGCTTCCTTTATGCCCTCAGTGGCATTTCCTGTAGCTCTCCTATCTTAGATATGTTCTAAATCATGTAGCAAACACAAAGGGAAGCAGACAACAGAGTTAACCGTGTGTCTACATTACATTTATATTCACTCAGATGAACAGGGCTCCCCTTTCACTCTAATTCCTGTCAAGGATTCTTCCTCACATCATCTCAGGGAGTTTTTCAGTACAAGCATTAAGGTAAAGCAGAGGTGAAGCTCTTCTTTATTTAAGTGTTTTACAACAAAAACATTTGTAAATGAAAATCTGCAAAATACTAAACCGTCTGCCACTGATTGTGAGTAAATCTTTTATTGTCCATCAGACAATGAAGTACTTTATAAACAAATTGTTTATTACTTTATAAACAAATTAAATTGTTTGAGTCTAGGTTTTTGTGGAATTGTTCTGAAAAGACGTTAGATTGCTTTCGGCAGATCTGGCATCCCTTTTAGTCGAGAAATGCGGTCATAAGTTGTCAAGATGCAGCTGAGACACATAAAAATACTGGGTGTGAATGACTATCCGTGGTATAAGACAATAGTAGACAATCAGTAGAACATTAACTATGGTTTTCACTAGTGCTTGTACTGAGTTTTAGACTGTAAATAGCTATACAATGTACAGAAAAAAAACAACTGGCTTTAGATAATACTGCAGAAGGAGTAGGGTATTTCCTGCTTATTGTTTTATGCTTACTGATCATTTGGATGTACTACTCTTTAGGCGTACTGCTTTTTTTGGGTTTTGTATTTTATTAAAGTGGTGGAAATCACAAAGCGCTTTTATAATGTAAATTCAAATTTAGATCATATGCACAACCACATACAGTAAGACATGCAGTGAAATGATTTTTGACTGTCCAACTCAGAGATAGAGCTGTAATCACATTTGGCTCATTCAACACATTGTGAATATTTATTTATTTACTTAATTTTGAATATACAAATTAGTTGTATTATGCCCAATAAAATAAATCTGTACCGATGAGATCACTGGACTACCTAGCTAGTATTGCTAGGTAATCTATCTATCTATCTATCTATCTATCTATCTATCTATCTATCTATCTCTCTCTCTCTCTCTCTCTCTCTCTCTCTCTCTCTCTCTCTCTCTATCTATATATATACTCTATCTATCTATCTATATATATATCTATATATATATATATATATATATATATATAACAGTCAAACAAACAAACACATAAAAGTGTCTCGAGCTGAATAACCCAATTTTCTGAAATTTTCTTAATGAAAATTACTCAACTAAATTATTCAGTACAAACCCATCAAATAAACTGCAATCAGATATCACACAGCTCATATGATTGAGGGGGCTTCTGCCTTCTTTATTTAAACAGGTATCCAAATTACCCAATTATTAGCATTTGAAGCCATTTATTCTCTCTCACTGCCTTAAATACTAATTCCATTTGGGGTCTGCTGAGGTTCAAGAGGCTAGTGAACATCAGACAGTTTTAAATTGTGTATTTTTTTGGCCAGATGGCTGCTGAGTAGAGATACAAGCCTCCACAGACAGACAGCAGGACCTTGGTTTAGGAAGAGAGAGTGAGAGTTACAAAGGGAAAAGAAAAAGCAAGAGTGAACAGTGAGAAGGCAAAAAGAGTGAAGCCAATGTGTCTCAGCATGGTCTCACCAACATGTTACCACACAGCAGCGAATCAAAATGTACACCAATTTATGCATGAGCCTGAGCCAATATGAGTGCTCATGTCAGTGTGTCTGGTACAGAGCAAAAAAAAAAATCTCAATTGGGTAAAATGTCTAGGCAAATGATCTACATATAAACACTACTGATTAAACACTACTACATATAAACACTACTACATACAGTATAAACACTACTGATTAAACACTACTACATATAAACACTACTGATTAAACACTACTACATATAAACACTGCTAATTTTAATGTCATGTCAGTGTGTCTGGTACAGAGCAAAAAAAAAAATCTCAATTGGGTAAAATGTCTAGGCAAATGATCTACATATAAACACTACTGATTAAACACTACTACATATAAACACTACTGATTAAACACTACTACATATAAACACTGCTAATTTTAATATGAAATCTTCCTCCAGCTTAATGTTTCCAGGAAACCAGGGGAAGATGAAATATAGCCAGCTTCACAGTTTTTATTTATTTATTTATTTTTTTGTATTTTTGGTTTTGAATTTTGTTACAGTGGTGGAAATCACAATGCACTTTTTTAATGTAAATTTAAATTTTGATGTTATTTGTAACATGCACAGCCATGTACAGTAAGACATGCAGTGAAATGCTTTTTGACTGTCCAACTCAGAGAGATAGAGCTTTAATCACATTTGCCTTATTTGACACATTTCAAATATTCATTTATTTTATTTTGAATATACAAATAAGTTGGAATATGCCCAACAAAATAAATCTGTACCAAAGAGGTCACTGGACTACCTACTAGCTAGGTAATCTATCTATCTATCTATCTATCTATCTATCTATCTATCTATCTATCTATGTATTGAAAAAAGAACAAAGCCACTTTCAGTTGAGGTAAAAGAATTTCAGATTTCATAAATTAATGTATGAATGAATTTATTATGACGCTGGTTAAAGGGACAATGGATATAAAGCTATAATTAGTGAACACACACACACATACACAAAGCAAACACATACTGTTTATTTCACCACTAAAAATGTTTTTCTTGAGCCTATTAAATGTTCATAGTTAATGGATGTCCATTTTTCTTTGTAGCCTTCATGGGAATTGAATGTGAGTCTATAAAAATCAATAGCATGGCCAGAGAGGCAATTTAAATGCTAATTTTGCCAGTGAGAAGGTCAGCTATCATTTTGGATGAAATAATGACGGTTTGCACAAAACATGACAATTGAGATGCTAATTAAAGGATAATGTCACGTTTATACTGTACAATCATTTCCATATGTGTGAATCTTTGCCAATCAGTGGGCTAATCGTTAAAATATTGTAATTTGAATTGTATTAAAAAGTAAGGTTATATGCATAGATAAACAGCTTGCTTTTGGGATGATTAAGGTAAATGTTCTTGGCCCTGCCTCTGGTTCCTGGACACAGCTCCAGCCCCAGCTTTAAAACACTGGGAGCAAAAATGACTGAATTACTGGTTTTATTGACATCATTGGATTTATAATTGAAGAGAAGATATACAGAGGTACATTTATTTATGGCTTTCTAAATAGATACCAGATGTTGAAAATAAATTAGGTTTTTGGTGTGTGCGTGTGTGTGTTTGAATATGTGCAGTAAAAGCTTAAGTCATTACTCTAATCATAAAGACGAGAGTTCTTGAAGTCACTTTCTAACTAGAAACAAGAAGTTCAGCTTCTGGACACCAATGGACATATTTTTCTATCATCTTCCTCAACACCACTAAAAAAAACACAATAATATGCTAGAGCATATGAATATTAATATGAATTTCATATAAGTAATTTCAAATGATACTCATACTGCACACTATGCACTTACACTATGCTCTATAGTATATTGTATGATATTTTAATGAAAGGAGAGTATTGCCTCAAATGGAACACTAACTTTGGCAGTATAAGCTGTTTTCCAGTCTATGGCAAATGACGTCAAATACACATACTGTAATGTGACCCCACTACCTTTGGCAGAAAATGAATGTTTAAAATGTTGAAAAATAAGTTACACAACGTGGAATAAATTAAAAGACATGTAAGATGGATTGTCGACTGTAGTTGTTGGCCATTTTGAATTTTTTCTCTTTCAGTGTAAACAAACTACATAAACAAAGCTGTGAGAGCTGAGTCAGCAAATTGTCCAGCATTCCACACTTTGATTTTTTGAATGAATAAATGCATCATCCTTGTTCTTGTTCTTGTTGAAATTTCAGAAATAAAACACTACTGTCACTATTCTAACAAAAAAAAGGCATAGACTAGTGCATATGTATATGATTTGGGACACACTTTTGGATTTACAAGTGTGATTTTAAATAATCCCTGACCTCATAATTGACATCTCTGACACGCAATGTGACCTCAAAGGGTACTTTTTAATTTGCAAGTAATTTAGAGCTTGATGTTGAGAGCAAAATGTGTACTTTATCCCCTGGTGCCAATTCCCATAGCCGATTACCCTGTCATACAGTCAGGACTGACCTTCTTGTGCCTGTAGAAAATTCTTCTGTACTAATTGTCCCAATGAGTTTTGTTCGCAGGTCAGTACTGAATTCCATACTGAATTTTATTTTTGATGGTAGAAAGTTCCTCCTGCCAATTTTCCCCAAAGACATCTAGAGCACAGTCTGGTTTGCACCCGTATAATAATTTTAACATGGAAAAGCCAGTGGAAGAGGCTCAAACCACTTATCTCATTTCTGCTTATCATTGTGAATTAAATTTATTTAATTTATTATTAATATTAATAATATCAAATATTTTTATGTGAATTATTAAATCAAAAATGGACACAAAAATGGCTTGTGATTGGGTGACTTTTAGTACACTACAAAAAACACAGTATTTCCAGATATTATGCCAGGAAAATGATCATCCCATTTGTAATTTCCTACATATGTGAAGCTGGATTAACTGACGTAAGATGCCTGAATTAAATCATTTGAATCTGGAACTGAATGTGTAAATGAGATAAAAGACAACTCCTGACTGTGTCAAGATATACAAGCTCATCAAGTTTAAACAAATGTCAATGCAAGGACATACAGTTCAGGTTCCATTCAGTTGCCTCATTATATATGGTTTTATTGACATATTTGGTATTATTATTGAACAGAAGACATATAGAGGTAAATTTATTTATGGCTTTCTAAATAGATACCAGATGGAAAAATAAATTAGGTTTCTGGTGTGTGTGTGTGTGTGTGTGTGTGTGTGTGTGTGTGTGTGTGTGTGTGTGTGTGTGTGTGTGTGTCTGTGTGTGTGCAGTAAAAGTCATCGCTCTAATCATAAAGATGAGTGTTATTAAAATGTTGCTGAAAGTCACTTTCTAACTAGTAACAAAAGGTTCAGCCAAAACAATGGACATGTTTTGAACAGGTGACATGCTAATCAGCTAATCAACTCAAAACACCTGCAAAGGTTTCCCTAGTCATCAAAATGGTCTCTCAATTTGGTTCACTAGGCTACACAATCATTTACATTTACAGCATTTGGCAGACACCCTTATCCAGAGCGACGTACACAAGTGCTTAAATCTCTAACATTGAAGCATTAATGCTGGCTCACTAGGTTACATACTTAAGATACCATGAGTTTAAAACATTTGTTCAGAGTTACAATGAAAAAGTGTCAAAGATTTTTTTTTTTTTTTTTTTTTTTTTTTAAAAATGCAAAAGATAAGGAAAGAAGTGCTAGTTGAAGTCATGGGGAAGACAGTTGTCCAGAAGACAATCACTGACACCCTTCACAAGGATGGTAAGCTACAAACATTCATTGCCAAAGAAGCTGGCTGTTCACAGAGTGCTGTATCCAAGCATGTTAACAGAAAGTTGTGTGGAAGGAAAAAGTTGCACAACCAACCGAGAGAACCGCAGCCTTGAGAGGCTTGTCAAGCAAAATCCATTCAAGAATTTGGGTGAACTTCACAAGGAATGGACTGAGGCTGGGGTCAAGGCATCAAGAACCACCATACACAGACATGTCAAGGAATTTGGTTACAGCTGTCGTATTCCACTTGTTAAGGCACTTCTGAACAATTCGCTAAAATTGTTTTTTTATATATATATAGTCAAATCTAATATAATTAATATTATATTAAATAATATAATATATTAATATACCATTATTAATATATTTAATATATTAATATATTATATTAAATAATATAATATATTAATATACCATTATTAATATATTTAATATATTAAATCCTACTTTGACATATCATTTTGTCTATCTGTTTCTGCTACATGGGATTGAACCAAATTTAAGTTGATAGGACCAGAAATAGCTGCCAAGGAGGATTGCCAAGATGTCCACGGAAATGTCCACCTAGAAAGACTTTAGTGTGTCTGAAAGAAAGAGTGTGAAAGAAGCAGTTTGCCAGCTTTTGTGGTGCCCCACTGTCATTATGTATGAGGCAGGCTTTAACCTTCTTATCAGTAGACAGGAGGAGACAGATAGGAGAGAAGCACAGAAGGTCCCAGAAATAACCTTATCATTTATCAACTCACAAGTCAAACACAGAAACACAGCACTACAACCAGGGCTCAGTTTGGCTTCTTGGATGATTATCTCAAGATTTAAACCATCAATATATGTCACATAAATTAGACTGTTAAATAAGGAGAGTGGCTAACTAACTACATTTCCATAGTAGGTAGATTTTTGGTATCCACCAGACTGGTGAATCCCCTACCAAGAAAAGCTCCTGGAAATACAACAAGGTCCAAAATATTGAGAGCACTGAGTAAAAATGCTTACAAATTCAAATTCAACACCAAGGTTTTCAGAATAAAGGACACTATCAGCAGCAAACAGTGAAAAGTAGACTTGCTGAAATACTTTTCAGATTTTATTACTAATTGGTACATCCCCTTTTTTTAATTACAGTGTGTCTTTGACTTCTCTACGTATAACATAGAGCCATGTTTGACCAAATCCATCAACGTGTTACCTATAAACATGCTTCAACTGAACTTTACAAGGTCAATATAATAAATTTGATTGAATTTAATCACTGAGCTAAAATTGTGCAGCACCAATCAATTGTGCCTTATTAAATAGACATTGAAAGATGCTGCAATTTCTATTATTTTCTGTTCATTTCTAGTGTTATATAAAAAGAAATTGGACAAGTATAAGACTAGCCTGTCTGGTCCTATGCCCCAGAAGTGCTACTGTAGCACAAATTGCTGGAAAACTTTATTCTGGCTGTGATAGAAAGGTGTCAGAACTCACAATGCATTACAGCTGGCTGCTTATGGGTCTGACCGGTCAGAGTGCTTATGCTGACCCCGTCCAGCACTGAAAGTACCTGTAATGGGCATGTGAGCATAAGAACTGGACCATGGAGCAATGGAAAGTGGTGGACTGGTCTGATAAATCACATTTTATTTTACATCACGTGGATGTATGTGCATCACGTGGTAAGAGATGGCACCAGGATGCACTATAGAAAGTGTGATGCTCTGGGCAATAATTTGCTTGGAAACCTTTGATCCTGGCATTCATGTGGATGTTATTTTGACAAGTATCACCTACTTAAACATTTTTAAACACAAAGCACACCCTTTATAACAACAGTATTCCTGAATAGCAGTGGCCTCTTGTCTCAGGATAACACTCCTTCCCAAACATCAAACATTGCTCAGGGATATTTTGTCACATGACAAGGTGTTGAATTGGTGTCCAAATACCCCAGACATCCAAATACCTTCAAATACCCAGGAGGCTCCACCTCCCAACTTACAAGACCTTTTATAAGTCAGCTGACATTTTTGGGATTTTTGCTGTATGTTTGATTCGGAAAGCAACACATTGATGCTCCGAACAGTAATCATATTTCATGAAATTATAATTAGACAAAATAGTTTGTTAGTGTTTGACATCAAGGAATAAAGATATGTCTTAGTAATGTACATAGATTTTATGAGCTCACTTCAGCAAAACCATGGTGCAATCAGCATCATATTAGGCCAATATCTGTGTTCATTGCCTCATGCCGAGTAACAAGATGGGTTCAAATAGTCACCTAACTTCCTGATTCTTGTGAAGTCTTGTGATCCGGATGGAAGGGTTGTCAGCAGTGGAATGCCTTATTGATATATAAAACCAAATTTTCATAGCACTTGTGCCTGCATGCTTATAATTGAAAAGACATTTCTAACATTTAAAAAACTGCACTTGAGCCAAAGGAAAATAGTAAAAAAATAAAACTCTATACAGTACAATTGCAATGGATGCAAGGATTTACCAAATTGATAAAAAAAATCTTCTATGTAAACGAAATCCTGCGATATCGTTTACATGATCTACTCCCTTTAAATGAGCCCAGAATGAGTCTTATATTATTAAAAATTAAGTTTGTTTTTGTTCAGTATAAACCCCTGAGGTTTAGTACTGAACCTTTTCCCAACAAAATGGTTGTATGTAGAACCTTTGGAGCACAACAAACCTTTTCTATTAAAACATTTCTATAATTCAGAAAACATGTAAGGTGAAATCAATGCTGTTACTTTTTGGAATTTTATTTATATATGTATAATGCTGCCAGATCTATTGAGATGACATGTTTAAGAGTGACATTTTTTTTTAGAAAAGATCGAAGAGTTTATATTTGTGGAATAGCTCAAACTAAAATGATAGATATACTTAAATAAGATAGAGAAGTTTTGCTGTATACAATTGTTTCATAACACAATGTTGTTTTTCTTTACATAAATTTATACTGTGTTTGAATTGTCTTATCTAAAATTGTATATAATAATAAAAAGTATTGGTATGGAAACATCCTTATTCATCTCTAACACAGGGGATCACAGCTTGCATTAGAGCTTCTAATAGACATAGAAGAAGCCTTTATTTTGTCACATATACATTATAGCACAGTAAAATACTTTTCTTCGCATATCCCAACTTTGGAAGTTGAGGACTAAGCGTAGGGTCAGGCACGATACAGTGCCCCTGGAGCAGGGAGGGTTAAGGGCCTTGATCAAGGGCCCAACAGTGGCAGCTTGGCAGTGCTCGGGCTTGAACTCCAATCTTCCAATCAACAACCCAGAGCCTTAATCGCTTGACCCACCACTGCCACCTCTGCCCACTATGCCAACCCATCAAAAGCTCTTTAGAACCCTCAGTATAACTTAGACACTGCATAACATTGCACTGTCCATGTGCTCTCATTCCACCATCCTCCCTGTCAAAGAATCAGAGAGTAAACTCTAGCATTGTTCCCAACCATAATGTTTTAAATAGTTGCATTGTCTAAATAATTGTTTCTGTTGATTGTTCCCTACTGGATTTCCTGTTTTGTTGTTGTTTGCTGCAACAATTAATGTATCATGATTGTTGCTCTGTGTTTGTTTTGTGTTATAAGAAACCTAAAGTGTCTTTCACTTCCAGTGTCCAGTGTTCCTCTTTGTTACAGAATGAGCTGGAATTTGAATGGCAGGACAATATCCAATTTGCTTACGCATTTGCATAATAGTGAAAATCATGTTATTATCCGATAAAGTAGTGCAAGCAAAGAACATTATCCAGTTTAGACAATATTCTAGCAGTTTCCCTCAATGAATAGGACTCACTCTGTTACTACAGTGCTCGGTATTTGTTGTTGTCTTTGAGAATGCTTATCTATAAGCATGTAATTGTAATAATTTTTCTAGTCTTGATCTCTCCCTCTACAATAAAACAGAAAGGACACAAAGGAGAGATATATGGAGTGGATGTAAAAAGAGGGAAAGAGGACATAGTGTTTCAATGCTCCATTTAGAGACTCTTTATTTAGCTAGTGTCCCAAATACGGATAACCACAGCACTGGGTTCAGCTTGATCGCACATAGTGTTATGACATTTCGTGTTTTGAAGAGCAGTTTAGCAGTTTTTGTAATTTTATGAAAGATTATATTAAGCAAATGAATGTCTGCCAAGAAAAGTAACTGAGTGAGTGAGGAAGCGAGCGAGTGAATAATAGAGAGAATGGCAAAACAAATTAAGAGGGTGATTGAATGTGTGAATCAGTAAGAGAATCAGTGAGTGAACAAGTGAATCATTTAAGTGTGATTGAGTGAGTAAATGAGCGAGTAAGCACATTAAGCATTTATGAGAGTGAGAGAGTGAATGTGAATGTGTGAGTCACTAAAACAATGAGAGTAATTGAATCATTTAAGCGAATGAGGCAGGAAGATAAAGGGAAGCAGCCCCATAGACAAGATAGCTTCACAGGAATAGGGGTTTAATACATAACATACACCACGCTAGGACATTACAATACTAGACATACTACGATTAGACGTAGGACTAATACACACACACACACACACACACACACTCACATACGCACATACACATACACATACACATACAAAGACTATTGACTAATGAATCCGCCGATGGCAACGCGGGTCACATATATACCACCACAGTTACATACACAATTGGGAACAGGTGTGAGGACTGGGCGGTACAGACGAAGGCGGGGCAGCCATGTGACATTAGTAAACAAACATTCGCACGTGTCTGAAAGTCCGCGCTGATCCACAACGGATCAGCGCTTAACCCTGACATTAGGAGAGTGAGTGAGTGTGTGAATCACTGAAAGAATAAGAACTCATTTGACAATGAGTGAAAGAATCACAGACAAAGAAACTTTAGTGTGCGAGTGAATCATTCATTGAGTAAGTGGGCGATAGGTAGTTGAGTAAAGTGAGAGAATCATAGAAAGACTAAATGTCTGAATAATTAAGAAAATAAGAGTGCGTGAATCATTTATTAATTGAGATTGAGTGATTTCTTAAGAGAATGAGAAAAAGAAGCCACTGGGATTTATTTATTCAATCTATTAGCAAAGTGGTGTAGATGGTTGTGTAAGGCAAACCAAAATAAAAAATTACACCAGATTTACAAAAGTTACAGAAATACTGATTTTCTTGAGCCTGAACTCATGCGCCAAATCTAATTAAGTGTCAAATCTCAACACAGCTCATTTGCATCCCCACCATGAAATGAACAAAGAGGTTAAAGGCTCAAAGACAGAAATATAGTTTTATTGACAAGACAAAATGTCCTCAGTGGTACTCTTAGTCCCTGACCTTGGATACTAGCATGAGGATATGTTTTTGATTAAAACTACAAAGCATGCCTGTAAGTCAATCTGGTTAAGGGTAAATGCTGTAAACCTAATAAAAAATAATTTATACTCAACATCATTCGTTATATTAAAGTGCAGTAATCACTGTAAGGTATATGATTCGAAGTTGGGTCAAGATGTAATTAAATCTACACAGACTCAGGAGCACTCAGGTTCATTTATCTCCTTCAAATGATGGCCTGATATTGAGTTAGTTAGTGCACTACAGATTTTTTCATCATAACAGCTTTCCATAATACACTGTGTTACTTCACTTGCCATGCAGGTTTAACCATTTTTTAGTAGATAATTTAGAGTCCCTTAACTGTGATTAAAAAAACATAATATGCCTGAAATTGCCTGTTATTTAGACTGAACGAATTTTACCAGTTAATTACAGTACTATTACAGAGATGCCCTCATTTTTCCGTGACCTTTACAGCGCAGGTTAAAGCAGGTTCAGAATGAATGATATATTGAAAGTATACTGTGTACGTTCATAACTTCACATATATGAATATATGAATGGAAAGTATGCATATGGGTGTGTGGTTCTATTAATTACTCTTATAATGTATATTATAAGAAGACGTGTTAGAACAGTTGATCCTGGTAATACTACTACACTGTTTCAACCAAATCTTTTCCTTTTGATTTAGACCAAATTCTTTGTTGATGAGTGAAATTTTGTGTAGAAACAACAGGGGGAAAAATAGTACAATTATGCAGTAAATGGAATTAGTGTAATGCGTCATGTGATTTTCTTATCCAAGGAATTTTCATTACATTTTTAACACGCTCAAGCATGCCGGTAGCCTAAGCACAGAGCCGATCCTGACCTCCCTGGGGCCCTAAGCAAAATTCTGCTAAGGGCCCTCCTACCTGACCCGTGAGCCATGTAAACCATTTGGCACACATTCACCCTTGCACTGGCAGCACTGCACAGCTAATTTAGCTAGTCAGATAGAGACTAGAGACAGAATCACATCAACTTAACTTTACTGTTATTTGCTCTTGCTGACATCAAACTTGAAGAGAACACAAGTTTACCTGATTGCTGTTCTCACATTACACTCTCATTTTGTTTCTTTTTTCTCTTTTCATGGCCAGATGGATAGCTCCGCTTCATTTTGTCATCTACACAGTAAACATTAAAACGTGCTGTAAAATGAGGCAGGGGAGGCAGGGCCTTGTGTTATTTGCAGGGCCCTACACAACTTGGGTAGTGAGCATATAGGGCCGATCGGCTCTGGCTAAGCAGAACAATGACAGCAGTACAACTGGATTAACAAGGACACAAACATGTATTGACTTACCTCTAATATAGTGGAAAGAAGAAAGAGTTATTTCTAAACATTTCTAATTCATTTTTGGATTTTTGTATATCAGAAGACGGTATTCTTAGTCTGTGGCCTAGTGAACTATTATAGTATCAATCTATTTACTGATAGAGACTTCAACAGCACTTTGGGACTCGGCATGTAAATGGAATATATAAGAGGCTGGTAGAAAATTGCAGGATAGATCATTGCATCTCTTCACTGTGATATGACTGTCAGGATGTTGGACAAAGGCGAATGAGGATCCAAATGCAGTTTTAGACTTTTACTAAACCAAGACAAGAAACAGGCAAACAAACAGCAGAATACAGAGCACACAGGAGACGGGAACATTAACATTAACTTACAACAACGACCAACACCAGGGAAGTGAACAAACAGAGTATATATAGCTGACAGGAACCAATGACAAAGCGGAACTAATTAGAGACAAAGACAACACACCTGAAGGAGAGAAGGAGTACAATAAATGTCCATGGAAACCAAAGAGTGGGCGGAGCAAACAATTAACAACCGGGAAAGACAGCAGACAGAAACAGAGACAGACTCATTACAGAGCCCCCCCAGGAGTGGATTCCAGACACTCCAACGCAGAACCGGAGGGTGGTGGAGCAGAGGCGGAACAGGGGGCGGGGAGGCGGGCCAGGTCCATGTGGCGGCAGAGCAGGAGGCCAGGGCGGAGCCGGCAGAGCAGGAGGCCAGGGCGGAGCCGGCAGAGCCAGTGACCAGAGCAGGACTGGAGACCAGGGTGGTGCCGCAGGCAGAGTCAATGACCAGAGCAGGACTGGAGGCCAGGGTGGTGCCGCAGGCAGAGCCAGTGACCAGAGCAGGACTGGAGACCAGGGTGGCGCCGCAGGCAGAGCCAGCGACCAGAGCAGAGTTGGCAGCCAGGGTGGTGCTGGAGGCGCTTTGAATATAAGGATGGACAGGAGAGGGAGAGACTGACAGACAGGGAGACAAAACTGGGGACTGATAGAGCAGATAGGCAGAGCCATTCGGTATCAAGCCCTTCAGGCAGGACAGAGTCTACGGGGCTTGGGCGCAACCATACTCGCTGGCTCCGTCGACCCGGTTGGTACGGCTGGTTCTGTCGACCTGGTAGGCCCGGCTGGTTCTGTTGACCCGGTCGGTTCCGTTGACCCGGTCGGTCCCGTTGACCCGGTCGGTCTGGCTGGCTCGGTTGACCCAGTCGGTTCCGTCGACCCGATCGGTCCGGCTGGTTCTGTCGACTCGGTCGGTTCCGTGGACCCGGTTGGCCCGGTTGGATCCGGTGTCTCAGCGGGTTCGGGCGCTTCAGCAGGTTCGGGCGCTTCAGCAGGTTCGGCCGCTTCAGCAGGTTCGGGCGCGTCGGCGGGTTCGGGCGCGTCGGCGGGTTCGGATGCTGTAGGGATGCCGGCCGCCCGAACCGGCACCATCGGGGTGTCCGCCAGCTTGGCGATCAGCCGGTTCCCCCGGGCCTCGCCCGAGCTTTCCGGTCTGGCACCCATGTGGACGGGTTCAGTCACCAGCGTACACAGTCCTGGGTCGGGCCGAGGTACCGTAGGGGCCTCGGGCGTCTGTGGCTGGCCTGGCTCCGCAGCCCACGGACCCCGATGCCTACTGCCCCCCCCACAAAAAATATTTAGGGCCGGTGTCCGACTCTGTCCTGTGCACGGTTAGGGAGGACCCGCCCAGGAGCAACGCTACGTTGGCCAGGTCCGTGAAAGGCCCCACCTCTCGGCCCAATGGCACTAGGTATTGCAGCCCGTCCTCCAAACCATGCCGGAACAGGTCCTTGAGGGCCCTCTCCCCAAAATCCACCTGATTGGACAAGTCCACGTCCACATATTCCTCCAGTGGGGAATCCCCCTGACATAAACAGAACAAAATCTCTGCTGGATCCATGTGGTTGGTCATTCTGTCACGATGTTGGACAAAGGCGAATGAGGATCCAAATGCAGTTTTAGACTTTTACTAAACCAAGACAAGAAACAGGCAAACAAACAGAGCAGAATACAGAGCACACAGGAGACGGGAACATTAACACCAACTTACAACAACGACCAACACCAGGGAAGTGAACAAACAGAGTATATATAGCTGACAGGAACCAATGACAAAGCGGGACTAATTAGAGACAAAGACAACACACCTGAAGGAGAGAAGGAGTACAATAAATGTCCATGGAAACCAAAGAGTGGGCGGAGCAAACAATTAACAACCGGGAAAGACAGCAGACAGAAACAGGACAGAAACACAGACAGACTCATTACAATGACAGTGTGAGCCATGCAGGCCTTCACATTCTCCATATGTACTTTTGTTTTCCTTTTTTTTCTCATTTCCTCTAAAATCTGCAGAGCAAACAATACTCTTTCATCATATATTGCCTCATAAATATTCACAAGCCACAAGGACAGGCCCAGATGTATTGTAAGTAGGTCACATGCAAAATCAAAGTTGAACTCCCATATTCTGTCATTTTTTAATCCCAGCTGTCCATACATGAGATGTAAATATAGAGGTAGAATGGAAAAAGAAGACTGTTCACCCTTTCAAAAGAAGCCTATGGAAATGTGTATGGTGGATATGATTGCCGTATCTGATAGTTGTTATTTCTATTATAGAGCTAGATAATAGATTTTTCTACTACCTTACTTCTTCTGCTTTCAGTCTTTTGTTCATCTCCTGTCTTTTGAAAAATGATCTCTGTGTGGTGGAAAAGCTGTCTGTATGATATTTTACCTTAAACACTACTTTAAGCTTTAATGAACTAGTGTCACCTGTCACTAGTAGCTTCACTTCATCATAATAGTTCCACTTCTAGTTCTTGTATTGTTTTCTTGAACAGACATATACATTTGTTACTACTGCACTGCAATCAGTATTTCTTTATGACCTGTATATGGTTTACTTTTATTGGAGAACTGCAACAGATTGTCTTTGCCACTACACAAACTTCAAGAATCTTTGTCATAAGAAAACGTGCCAAGTACCATAGGTTCAAGCAATATGTTTTTTCCCTGTTAATGCTTAGTACCAACAGGAACTATTTATTACTTGGAGATGTAACCAATAACCAAATTGCTAAGTAAATCATTTAATAGAGTGGGTGACAGTGTGAATGAGAAAACAACTAAATCATTTAAGCGTGAGTAAGTGAATGTGATAGTGTGTGAGTGAGTGTTTGAGTGTGTGAGTGAGTGAGTGTGTGAGTGAATGTCTTAGTGAGTGAGTGAGTGAGTGAGTGAGTGAATGTGTTAGTGAGTGAGTGAATTATTGTGAGTGAGTGAGTGAGTGAGTGAGTGAGTGAGTGAGTGACTGAGTGTGTGAGTGAGTGTGTGAGTGAGTGAGTGAGTGAGTGAATGTGTTAGTGTGTGAGTGAGTGAGTGAATGTGTTAGTGAGTGAGTGAGTGTGTTAGTGAGTGAGTGTGTGAGTGATTGAGTGAGTGAGTGTGTGTTAATGAGTGAGTTGAGTGATTGAATGTGTTAGTGAGTGAGTGAGTGAGTGAGTGAGTGAGTGAGTGAGTGAGTGTGTGTTAATGAGTGAGGTGAGTGAGTGAATGTGTTAGTGAGTGAGTGAGTGAGTGAGTGAGTTAGTGAGTGAGTGAGTGTGTGTTAATGAGTGAGGTGAGTGAGTGAATGTGTTAGTGAGTGAGTGAATTATTGTGAGTGAGTGAGTCACATTGTATGCCACTATATGTAGACAACAGGTCCCTTCTGTTATATATTGAAATTTGACATACGAAGAATTTATTATTTTTTATTCTACTTGTCGACTCTTTTCAGAATATATACATACTTGTCCATGAAAGAGTGTAATTTGTCCTTTCATTTTATTTCAGTAGAATTATGACTACACATCAAGAAGTACAGACAAGTTTATGACAAGAACTATGCAAATGTAAGAAATTAACTTTGGTTGAAGAAAGTTCAAGGTTAGAACATGTGCTTAGCTGCCTATAAACCATTTGACCTTCATCATGATCTGGATGATTAAAAGCCTTTACAGAAACAGAATCCAAAACGTCATGAGCTTTCAATGCATATTATTTGGTCCCATGTTCATTTGTGGCCTTCGACTGAAATTGAATTGCAGCAGAATGAATGAGGCCATAGTCCTGTGCTGCTGTTCAACAATGAGAAGGTTAAATAATCCTTCATTTCATTTTAGTAATAATGGTGTGAGGTAATAACTTTCATTAAACTCTTATATGCTATAGAAAAGCCATTCACACTTCTTTTGATGTCAAGACCTGTGTGCTTCAGCCAGTGCTCCCAAGTTTAATTGTATTCCGCAATATACTGTAGATATTATACACTGATCTGCCATAACATTACAACCACTGACATGTGAAATCAATAACATTGATCGTCTCATTACAATGGCACCTTTGAAGGGGTGGAATATGTAAGGCAGCAAGTGAACAGTCATACCTCAAAGATGATAGCTTGGAAACAGGAAAAATAGACAAGGGTAAGGATGACTGCGTCATAACATCTTCAATACAGCAGGTCTTATAGGATGTTCCTGGCTATGTGGTGGTTAGCACCAACCAAGAGTGTGCCAAGAAAGGATGACAAGTTAACCAGCAACACTGTTACAACAAGGATAGCCCATCTGGTCTGCAAAAATAAATTACTTAATGCTGCTGTATACAGAATAATAAAAAGGTGAACATAAAGAGCATCACATTTTGCAGTGTATGAGACTATACAGCAGTGGGCATATGAGAAATGGGCATATGAGCATTAGAACTGGACCATGAAGCAATGGTAGAAGGTGGTCTGATCTGAACCAGGTTTTCTTTTACGTTATGTGGACAGCTTGGGCCATGTGTGTTACTTACTTAGGCAAGAGATGGCTCCAGGATGAATTATGACAAGTAGCCAAGCTAGTGGAGGCAGTGTGATGCCCTGGGCAATCTTTTGCTGGGAAACCTTGATTCCTGGTATACATGTGGAAGATACTTTGACATGTACCACCTACCTAAACATTGCTGCAGACCAAGTACATCCACACTTCATGGCCACGATAATCCTTAAATGCAGTGGCTTCTTTCAGCAGGATATTGCACCTGATCACAAATATTGTTAGGAATTGATCAAGGAAAATGACAATTCTTACATGATATTAGGCAGGTGGCTTTAAAGTTACGGCTGATTGGTGTATATAGAGTATGTGGAAGTGAAATATATAAAATGTTTATTACTCACTTACTTCACTTAATCCATTATGTCCCGTGGATATTGGACAAACCCAGTAGATTACCATCTGTTTCTATCTTTGGTGATGTTTTTTGCTTCCCCAAGATAAGGAATTTTTTCTGTAGGTCTGTTGTTAATCCCCTGGACCAGGTGTTCTTTGACCTTTTAGCTGTTTCCCTGGTGGCCTCCATTCCAAAGCTTCTTTAATGACCATCCATTTATACCCTCACATCTTTATTTTTCTGGCTACAGCTCATTTGTTGGTCCTTTGGTATTACACCATCTTGTTTTTGCCCATGTCTCTGGTCTGTAGAATAATAAGAATTTAATATTTTGAATTTAATAGTTTTCTGTGATATTTTAATGCTTGTTGAGTGTTTCTTTTTCGGATGTGCTCACACATCCCAGGTAATTTGAATCTTTTTCTCTTGATCATCGTATGTTTTTTTGTATTTTGTGGATTGATGAATCGGTCTGCGCTTTGCAGTTATGTCTAGGTTGCATAGACTGTTAATGGCAGACTTGAAGGATTTGGAGGGACAGACTACAGATACAATTATCCCTGAGTACCTTTAGACACGTGTTTATTGTCCATTGTATGCATATGGCATTGTTACATGCCTTCCTATAATCTGAATCAGTATAATAGGAATATCTGTGTGTAAACAGATTTCAAGTTTTAGTCAAGAATTTTTTTTAAAAAACCTTCTGGAAATATTTCAAAGTCTGAAGTGCTAATCTAACAACAGGAGGATACTGCGAGTAGAGCTAAGAACAAAATCTCATTGAGTATTTCTGCTCTATTTAAGTTAAAATGACTCATTTTAAAGTTGAGATTTAGAAAGACAATTTTTCCATCTTGTAAAGTTGTATGAAAGAGATCCAAAACCTTTGCTGACAGCCATCTTTAAGAATCATCACCCATTCATGTTGCTAATTTCCTGTTCATCCTGCCACATAATCAAAGTATTTTCTTATAAATATGGCTACACACCAAGCTTTAGGTTTTCCATCTGTGATGCCAAATGACACATTCAGATTCCTCAAAGAAGTCGAGTTTCCCCTGTGGTGCAAAGGACTGTGGGATGCCGCCTTCAGTGCTCTTGACTAATCAGCAGATTATTGCTGGCACTTGAGGTTTTCTTCTTCAGATGACACTGTTTATCATCCATACACTTTAATTATCTCTATACAATTGGGTCAAAAATCTTAAAGGGAGCTTCTAACAATTTCAGGCATCATCAAGGTAATTAAAATTTGTACTCATACAACTATGAGTGTATATGGGTCCGTGAGCTACACCCATTTTCATGGGTAAATTGGAAGTAATGTGTTTTGAAAAGTTTGAGCACTGTTACTCTCTGAATGCTTATTACAGAGAAGATGCAGAACCAATGCAATGTTTGAGTAGAAGTTTATTTTGTCTTTGAACTGTTTGTCTCTTAATCCTCAATGAGCAAGCTGCATGACAGAGATAGTAGAAACTCTCTATAATGGATATAATAAGAGTGGAATTTTGAGACAAATCAAGACTTAGCAGGAGGCCAAGCTTCCCCTAACTCGGGGCCGAGTTTCCCAAAAGTTGAGATGATCTTAACTAGGAGAAAGTGTGTGATGAATGTAATGAATGCTCTTCCATTTAATTATGATCTTCTTGCTGTATTGCTTTTGGGAAACAATCCAGAAGAGTAAATTACGAGTTATTTGTATATCACTCATTCTAGGAATTTAGTTTATATTTAGTATAAGTTGATGATTATGTAATTACTGATAAAGATACCAATACATTAGGGCTTACTAGAATCGGTATCCTGGACATGCTTTATGAAACAAGTAAAATTAGGAGGTTGTGGGCTTCAAAAAAGTCTTACACAGCCCTGTTAAAATGGCAGGTTTTTATGATTGATATGAGTGATATAAAAAAAACATTATCTGAGCATAGAACATAAGGCCATCAACAACAAATAGAGAAAAAGGGGCCACCACCAAGAATATAACATCCCATGGCGTCATATTCCAACAACGATGTGGTTACAGAAGATGAATGAATGATTGATGGATGGTTTCTTATTTGCACATTTTTAATTTGTAGCAAATTTCTATTCTGACTTTTATGAATATCATTGATTCATGTCTGTAGAAAAGGTATTATTGAAACGAATAGTTTTCATTGAAGAATTGTCTTCATATGACTTATAAAACCTTGTTTAACAAATTCTCAAATGATGTCTTTAAAGTCTACACCTCATGACACCTTGGCATTTCTTGACCATGCTGTAATAATTGAGTATGCTCTTTAAAATTCTAGTCACTTTTTCCTCACAAAAGACCACAAAATGATCAAAACCTGGGCAAAGCATAATTTGTTCAGTAACCCCTAATAGCATTATAAACCATTAAAAAACATCAAACAAACATTACTTCACAAGGTAAGTTTAGGTATCTTGTGGTCACCTTTTTTGGGAGAGGTTTAGATTTTGTATCTTGTCATGTTTTTTATTTTGTTGGCACACATACTAAAATAATAAAATGATTTTTGTAACTGTTACCGTCACTTGATGACAATTAACGACCCATTTTTGTTCAGACTTTCTTTTCACATTTTATTAGGCTGCCTACAATACATCAAGCCAAAATAAAAAATGTGATGTATCATGTACAATATATAGGTCTGTATATTATATATTGCTATATAGCCATTAAACACATGAGTTTCCCATAATTCCTAAACCATAAACAACAGAGGTATTTCCATGTCCTGTTCATTACAATCAACCTTGAATATAATTTCAGTGTGAGCAGCTGAGGCCGATAATCCAAAAATAATGATTGTGCTTGGCTGAAGTGAATATTGTTTGTACAGCATTGATATATAGCGTACCTGAATAAGCAGTATAACCATGAACTCTGTTTTTACTGTATCATGTCCTTCTTGTTTCTTTGATGTTGCTGAATGAGCATTAATAAGTATTTGCATTTCTATATTTATACATATTAGGTATTTTTCTTGGTCTTGAGTCACAACATGATACATTCAACCCATGTAACCCAGCAAAACAATACAATTACAATCCTCATATACTAATATTACTCATAATATACAGATATATAAATATTGCGCCTAAATATTTACACCTTAAGCAAAAATTGTACGCTTAGTCGTAATTTACATTACTGTGGAGGTAGTACGGTGGCCGAGAAGTGCAAAACAAATTAACAAAACCCAAACCAAATTAACAAAACCCAAACCAAATTAACAAAACCCAAACCAAATTAACAAAACCGAAAACACATTAACAAGTCAGACAACCCGGTTGGTATAATTTGTGAATGGAAACTTACCATCATCGGACGAGACACCTTTCATTCACCTTTATATCACCTTATATTATAAGTTTCCATTCACAAACTATACCTACCGCTTCCGGGTTGTCTGAATCGGTGCATGAAACACATTAACAAATCAGAAAACACATTAACAAATCAGAAAACAAATTAACAAATCAGAAAACAAATTAACAAATCAGAAAACACAACGACATTTCAGACAACCCGGAAGCGGTTGGTATAGTTTGTGATTGGACAAGACACCTGTCACTCAAAGTATACATGAAGTTCAACAGTCTGCCACAGGGAAAAGTTGGAATGGATGGATGGAATGGATTACTGTGGATGAATTCTGTTATTTTCTTGAACGGAGAACTTTATTTAAATGGAGAACTTTACACATTACACATAAGATTCCATACCTGTATATCTTGAGTGACAGGTGTCTTGTCCAATGATCGGTAAGTTTCCATTCAAAAACGATACACTACCGTTTCTGGGTTGTCTGACTTGTCGTTGTGTTTTCGAATTTGTTAATGTGTTTTCTGATTTGTTAATTTGGTTTGGGTTTTGTTAATTTGGTTTGGGTTTTGTTAATGTGTTTTCGGTTTTGTTAATTTGTTTTGCACTTCCCGGCCACCGTAAGGTAGAAATAGAATCAGGATGCAGGTCATGGTGCACTTTTGTAATATATACAGTAATGAATGATAGCGATGATATAATGTAATTTTCATTAATTCATACTTAAAATATTAATAAATATTAATAAATAGGATTATTTGTACTATTTAAATATACATATACACATACAGTACTGTGCAAAAGTTTTAAGCAGGTGTTAAAAAAATGCAAGAATGCTTTCAGAAATAAAAGTATTATTAGTTTATTTTTTATCAGTTAATAAAATGGAAAGTAATTGAACAGAGGACAAATCTAAATCAAATAAATACTTGGTGTGACCACCTGACAGGGCTCAGCCTGGAATATTGGCCATGTGCTTTTGTTTTTGTTCTTTGTCACGTGTCCGCCCCGCACTTGTGTACTCCTCCCCATCGCTGCACACCTGCTCCCTATTGTTAATTGTTAATAGTATTTAACCGTGCAATCATCATCATTGTTTCCTCGTCTTTTGTCCTGTCAGGTTTTCTTCTGTGGTCCTGTTTTGTGTATTTTAAGTAATTAAATCCTTTGATTTGAAGCTACCCTGAATCTGGGACTGTTTTCCTCCTCCCGATGTGACACCACCATATGCCTGCAAAAAAGCTTCAATTCTCCTAGCACACTTGTATGCAGGCATACAGTTTTTGGAGGAACTCAGTAGGTATGTTGTTCCAAACAAGTTTTAGAACTTACCACAGATTTTCTGTGGATGTAGGCTGCCTCAAATCCTTCTGTCTCTTCATGTAATCCCAAACAGACTCGATGATGTTGAGCTCAGGGCTCAGTGGGGCCAAACCATTGCTTTCAGGACTCCTTATTCTTCTCTACGCTGAAGATAGTTTGGAATGGCATTGTCTGAATGCTTGGAGTCATTCTCCAGCTGCAGAATAAATCTGGGCTAATCAGATGCCTCCCTGATGGTATTGCATGATGGATAAGCATCCGCCTGTATATCTCAGCATTGAGGACACCATTAATCCTGACCAACTCTCCAGCACCATTTGCAGAAATGCAGACCCAGATTTGCAAGGAACCTCCACCATGCTTCACTGTTGCCTGCAAAGACTCATTATACAGCCAAATAGTTAAAATTTTTTATGGGACCAGTTTTTCCATGAAGGCCACTTCTGTCCAGACCTCTCCAGACAGCAGATGGGTGTGCATGGTTTCCAGTGGGTTCTACCATTATTTGCTGATGTCTCACCATCTTCTGGTGTTAAAGGGACGTAAACCTGATGTGTCTTTCATCAGCTGCATTAAGGTTCCTACTTACTGCGTATTAGGTCCTCAACATTGCTTGTATCTTTGTGTTTTTTTAAATCTACTTGAACAGCACATCTGGAAGCCTCAGTCTGCTTTAAAAATCTTTGCCTGGGAGAGTCTTTGCTGATGCATTATAATGACCTTGTGTCTGTTCCTGTGCTCAGACTTGGTGAATGACCTGTGACATGAAACCATCTTCCACAGCCAGTTTTATGCCTCCTACGCAGCTGTTTCTGACCTGCTCTTTGCCTAATGTGCTTTGGATGTTTGAACTATTCAATTAAACTCACCTGCATTTGCATCCACAAGGTCTGTTTTCTGAAATGTTATTCTGTCTACATCCATGAATTAACTGTATTAAAATGTCTTTCTCCAGGACCACTCTAGGACACATAGAAAAACCCAAAACAGAGACAAGACAATTATACCTGTCCACTTAACCATTAACATTAACCAATGAGATATGGTGATGGGTGACGGTAAACCTGTACTATTCGGTTTAAACTGTGGAGTGGCAAGAAAAGATTCCCCAGAGATTTCCTGTTCTTCTTTTATTATCATTGTTGTGATGTATTGTCATTACTATGATGTAACTGATATGAAGAACTGATATGAAGCATAAACAAATACTATTAACAAACAGAAAGGTTTATGTCTGTGTGCATGGGATTTGCATTCATGGTATTTTTGAGAATAAAATGTAAGTCTCCAAGGTAAAAATTTGAGAGATACTGTATGAGTCAGTAAGTAAGACAGTGCAGAACACTACAAGCCAGTGAAGATGCAAAGGCAAATATGTGTTATATATTTCTGGAGTTTTGGCCTCAGCAGTAAATTTATTTAATTCTATGTAGTTTTGGCTGTGATTTGTGCACACTGTAATTTCCTAAAGTGTATTTTAGATTACTTTAGAGCTGAGGGGAAAAGGTCTTCATCATGATTAGAGCACACAGAGTGTAATGGTAAAAAAAACAGGATTTATTTCAGAAGAAAGACAAAAGAAAAGGAAGTTGAGACATGACAAGGCTCTTTCTTTTGTAGCCTGGCTTGATTGGAACGCATATAATCAGTCAAGACTAAAATAAGCTCGTAAAAATATTTCAAAAGGAAGCTTGGTGTAACTTAGTAAACTCTGTGTAACATGGAAGTAAAGAATGATCAAAATGCCTAGTTTTTTTGAAGTGCTTTTGCCGTACTCATACATATTCACATCCTACTTTGTATGTCAGGTTTAGGAAACAGTATTCCCAATATTCACAGAATAGGGGTTTATAGAAAATGAAACACACACAAACATTATGGATAGAGATGATGGTGGTAAAGTCTGTCTAATAACACAAAATAGAACGTGAAAACAGTCTCGGCGCTAGTGTGGCGATCACAGGAAGAGCGTGATTGTTATAGTATCTATGCAATTGAACTAATGGTTTGTCCGTGGTATGAATAAAAAAAGAGTTATCTGATTTTTTTGTATCTGTTGCTCTCCTTTTATTCAGCATATATCAAAAATATGCTTATTGCACATAATTTCTCTAAAAAACATTGCTGAGGTATCAAAGCTGCATGTAGATATTATATACAGTGCCTCATTGCTGTGTTTTTGTAACATCAAATTTAAACATATTACATTGGGGTTTTTAGATTTGGTCTAAAGTAAAATTATTTAAATAAAAAAAGTCAAAATAATTTTAAGTATATAAATGTATTCAAAGTATTTGTCGGATCTGAAGTAAAGGCATAATATTTGGGACAATACAAATACAGAAGAGCATCCAGGTAGCATCAGTCCTACAATCACAGCATTGTGCACAGCATTAGTTTCAACAAAAAGAACTGGAACACTTGTTGAGAAACAGTTGAGGACAATGTGTTATTAAATATACCATAAAATATATTCCAAATCAGTCAAATCAAATCGAGTCAAAGCACAGACTGTCATGACCTGAAAATTACTGTCCACAGAAAAATAATGTACTGAAAACCTCCTCTATTTGCTTGTTTGTTTCAAAATATAAAACTTTTACTACTAGCAATAAGTATGTAGCTTCACATAGTCAGTAATAATACATACCACAGTATAACTGTTACTGCTACAAATAACCATAAACGCAATATTTCATTGCAGATATGTGTATTTTTACTAATAAATATTCAACTTACCAAGAGCAAGGTAGTGAAAGCCGTGATGCAGTATAGAAAGCACTAACTGACAGAAGCTCAATCAGATTAAAATCTGGGGAATCTGGAGACGAAGTCAACACCTTAAAAACCTTGTCAAATCAATCTTGAGCATTTTTTGCAGTGTGATTAGGTGCATTATCCTGCTAAAAGAGACCACTAATATCAGGGAATGAAGAGTTGTACTTGGTCTGCAAGAAAGTTTAAATAGGTGGTACATTTCAAATTAATATCCACATGAAGGTTTAGATTTAAGGACCTAAAATTTCCCTGTAAAAGCACTTAGAGCAACCCAATGCCTCTGCCAGTTTGTCTTCTTCCCATGATGCATCTTCGCCAGATAAGTGAGGTACCTGCAATCGGCTGTCCATATGATGTAGCATCAAATTGAGCCAGCAGGAACCTTTACTGCAATTTGTGCTACAGTAGCTCTTCTGTGGGATCAAACTATGTGGGCTAGCCTTCACTGGTCCCCAGAAGTACACTCCACGAGACCTGCTGTTTTGGAGACGCTCTGACTCAAACGTATAGCAATCAAACTTTGGATCGACAAAGTTGCTCAGATCCATTTTTCCAGCTTCCAACACATCATCCTTAAGAACCAACTGTTCACTTGCTGCCTAATTTATCCCATTTCTTAAAAGGTGCAATTGTAATGATTTAATCAATGTTATACACTTCAGCTGTCAGTGGTGTTAATGTTACGGCTTAACAGTCTATAATAGCAGTGTACCAGTAGATATACCAGTCAGTTCACTGGGGATCAGGTACAGCATTACAATGGTTATGATGTATGAATAAAAAAAACAATAGCAACAATAGACCAAGGATTTTTATTAAAATGTCTGAGCAGCTTTATATATAATCATACAACGATGTATAATTCAAAAGCATTGTGGGGATTGTTAGGACTCACATGTAGGAAGGATTACTGCAAGTGTGATGTAAACCAGAAATGTAATCACCCACATTGTCTCCATGAAGAGGAACTTATCAAATGTTTTAAAAGTCTCACTTCACTCCACATACTCCACTGATCCAATAAAACTCTGAACAATAGGTTTGCTTTACCTCACACTCTATTCATGAACCGTCTATAAACTCGACTGTGATTCCAGCACCATGACGACTGAGCCAGGCATTTCCAGGATAAGCAAAAAGAGAATGTCAGACAGTGAGCTCTGACCTTTGGCCAGTCTTATGAGTCACAGAGATAGAGCAAAAACAACACACATACAAATCTATCACTATTATTTAATCTTTTGTGTGCGCGCATGTGTGTATGTGTGTGTGTGTGTGTGTGTGTGTGTGTGTGTGTGTGTGTGTGTGTAAATGTAATAAACCACCAGACCCTTTTCCCTCCTTGTAGTGTATGTCTGGTCTTGTTTCCACGAACAAAATCTTTTCAGTATTTTCTATTTTCACATGTGCTAGCCTAAAGTAAACCTTATCAGATATCTGGCTATCTAATATATGATCAGTTTCATCTTTTCTTAGACAACCTGGCAGTCCTGATCATCCTGACAAAAAGTAATCATATAGACATCAAATTTAGTCAATTTACTCCTAATCAAAATACTTGAATCACTCTTTAGCCCAGAAATCCTAAACTCAACCATTTTCAGCCTGCTATTAAAAAGGATTACAGGCAGCAAGGATGCAGATTTTGGGTGTGCCACAACAATTATTGCACCCATATCTCATCCCCCAACTGCGGACCGCCAATAAAATCATGCCCCCAACTGCTACAGTCTCATTTTGCTTCCAACAATCAGGGCATCTGTCTGACTCCTTTAGTTTCCTATTGTCATATTCAGTCATGAACTCTTGAACCCTTGTACCTGTAACAAACTGTTCCCATGTCCCACAGATTTACTGTATATATGCGAGAGAAGAGATACACACACACACACACAAACACACACACACACACTTCATTTACAGCCTCTCTGCAGTTGTACTTTTCTTCCAATTACACAATTCAAACTGACTGAGGATAAAAGAAGAAATGAGAGAGAATAACATTCCGCTCCAAGGATTTCATTCTGAACAAAAAAGCACAGAAATTATAATTGAGTGGACATCTGATGCTCAAAAAACCTTTCTAATGTAATAGATTACCTTTACAATCCAGAAATTGACTTAAAAGGGACTAATTGATTGTGTATACAAAACACAAACTAAAAAGAGCAATAATTTAATATCATCTTCAGCTTGTTAGTGTCTTTATAAAAATGAATAGCTTATACAAACTAAAAGATTCTTTAGATTTCACCATGAGCAGATGCCTAAAATAATACAGTATATTGAAATGGATCCTTGTAAATCCTAGATCATGTAGAACGCCTGTAAGCATACTCGCTTCTCTAATCATGTGGATTCATATTTTAATACTCTGTGTTTGCATGATTTTTTCGAGTCTTAATCACTGCAAATCTCTTCATAATTGTATATGCATACTAATTATGCTAAACAGCATCCCAACACGTTTATTGTCAACAAGGAGCAGATTTAATCAGACATTATTGCTTTTTAAGCAACTGAGCAACAATTTATAAAGCATGCATTTGTTTGGTATCTTATAGTTTGTTGTGATTGCCTTTATTTATGTGGAGCATAATGAATTTGTCATTATTTCAACTTCAGTTTCTAAGGTACATTTACTGTGGATGAAGATGGCAGTGGAATGCAATAGATATGAACTATTTACTTTTAGTTTGTACTTAAGTCCCCATCAGTGAACCGTTGATGTATTTGACACAAAAGACTTCATGTTAAAACTAGAATTAATTTCTTTGTGTACGTTTTGAACATATAGTGCACAGTTATAGAAGGAAAATTATTTATATCACATTAGGTTCCATTGTAAGTTCAACGTTTAATCACAACTAAATGTCCAGGGCTACAGAAATAAAATGGAATTTAATTTTATTATTATTAGAAAGTAATTATATTAGAAACTGAATAAAAGTGTGTGTGTCTCTGCAGTGTATGTCCTATACTATGCCACGGAGTCCTACATCCAGTGAGGATGAAATGGCTCAGAGCTTTTCTGATTATTCTGATGAGTCCATCTCTGGGAGCTCTAAAGAGGACGCAATCTATGAGAGTATAAAAGTGCCGACTGAGATGCAGCTGAGTTTCATGGAGGACTTTCAGGGCAATACAGTTGTCATCAGGGTCATTATTCCAGATCTGCAGCAGACGGTGAGTTTTGTGTCTGTGTATGTGTGTGTGTGTCTGTGTGTGGCAGGCTGGCTGTCTGGGTATCTGAATATTTGAGAACCGAATTTCATGGTGTGTTTGTATTTGAGGACAAAAAACTTCTTACATAAACATACAATTTGAATTATAAACACTTTTATATCAGCATATACAATACAGTAGGTATCTGCATGTGGAAATTGCCTGTGTACGTTAATTTGCTCTTTTCTTAATATACTGTATTATACAGTATAAAAAATCTTAGATACTTTACATAATGTTTCAACAGTCAAACATTGTTGAAATAAATTTGATAGTTGAGACAGAATACAAAAAAAATTATTTCGTTCCAGTATAACGGAAAGTCCCAAACTTGCATTTGAGTACATTTCCTTCAGCCCCTTGCACAATCTCCAGTCAAGGACTTGCTCAAAATCACCAGATTCCTAATGGAACTCACATTGAATAATGAACCTCACTTCCTACATGACAGCACCTCTATGATGTAACCGCCTTCTCGTTGCACAACCTGACAAATATAATGGTAATCCTAATGTCAAGGTACACTACTACAGAACTCTTGAAAGTGCTTGAGAGATCAAGTCAGCCAAAGACAAGGCGACTCACTTGCTACTCATTGGAAGAGCACTTGAGTTGGCTACTGTTATTCAGATGAATGAGATATTATGCAGTCATAAGACAGAGTTCCACAGAACTGATTTGAAACATGTTTCCTCACCCTACCTATGGCAGTGAAAAGCAAGTGAACTTCCCATGTCCTTCAACACAGCCAACAGTCAGCGACTAAATATGTCTTAGAGTTTCACAGATTGGCTACTTGAATCAGACAGATCAAACCTGCACTCATCTCTACCTTCCACCAGATTCTGATAGGGAACGTGATCACAGAGTTGGCTTGCTGTGACAGCGGGATGTCACTAGACCCGTCATCAGTTTGGCCAATTTCCAAGGCAAGCTCTTCCACTCTGAGTTTTCTTTTTGTTCCTGCCAACATCAACAATGAGATTCCTCCAGCTCCAGAGCCCATGTAAATCACCCATATTAACCTATATATCAGGAAAAAAAATCTAAATACTCTGTAAAGAGGTTTCTGCTATTACTGTGGGGAATCCATACTTCAGAAAATGATTTCTGACAATAATTTTTCAAAAGTTCCAGTGAGTCCAAAAACACCACGTCCTTCACCCTACCTCCTTACAAAGCATTTACACATTGTGCTTTCAGGTTCCTTCCTATGCCACCTAGACATCTACCCACTGACTTCAACTAAAGACATGTTTGTGTAAGAGTACATCTCTGAAGCACAACAGCAAGGTTACACCAGACCTTCCAATTCTACTTCAACTGAGTCTTTCTTCATACAGAAAAAAGAGGGGATCCTCATCCTTGCATATCTTACTATCACCTGAACCAAATCCCAGTTAAATATAGATATTCACCACCGCTTCTGCAATTAGACCATGCTGGAGCTATTCATGTTTCAGATAAATGGAGTGTGTCATTAGAGAGTCTTAAAGCATTGTTGTTGCATAATGGAAGTGTTTTGCCATCAATGTGTAAGTTGGTCAATGTATACGGTGGTATAAGATGTTAACTATGACAAGCATCAGTGGAAGCTTTGTGATGACTTAATGGTTGCTGCTCTCTTGCTTAATACAGATACACAAAACACTACTGTTTTCTCTGCAAATGGGATAGTCACGCCAAAGACTCCCATTACACTGAGAAAAAATTATAGTCATTTCAACAGTCACTGGAGCCTTAGATGAAAAGTGTTCACTTGTTCAATCAAGAAAGACTTTTTTATTTTTTCACATTTTTTAGTAAAAAAGTGTCTTGGTGACAGAAGGATCTTTTTCACTTGGATTTGTTCAGATGACTTTGATCAGATGATGAAGAAAAGGTATTAACGCAAATGGAGAAGTGTTGAAATGTTATCAAGTAAAGCAACTATAAAAACACTTAAAAAAACATCTTGGCTTACAGTTATCAGTTACAGTTCAACTCTACTTGTCAGGAAACAGGGTGTCTTTACAGGTAAAATCCAGACTCAAATGCTGGGATAACAAGAACAAATACAAAAACAAAACAAAGCCTGACAGAATGTCCCACTGGTGTCCAGACAAGGAACAGTCCAAGCCATATATGACACTATCTACACCATATTCAAATATACAGTAGCACTTATTCAATTCAAAATCAATTTGTATTTCAATTTTACACACAGGCATGTGTAAAATATAGAAAATGAATTTTTTTTTTAAATAAGACAGTAGCTCTACAATTGCCAACACTCTTTTTTCTTTCGGAAGAATGGTGAATTTCAAATTGTTTGGAGATGGCCTTCTAAACTTTCTCAGATTGCTGAGGTGGAAGGGTATACTTATTTTTCCACATGCTTTCTCCATAATGATTTACTTTTTTGGAGAAAAATAACTACATATTGAAATCTGCAGTGTTTGTTGTCACCTGAGGTTATGTGGTTTGTCTATAGAGGTTGTTGAGGACCACCTAATCGAAGATGACTGTACTTTTTCTTCACATATCTGTAGCAGAATGATAATGAGATGAGAGATTCTGCTCATTTAGTGAAATATATATATATATATATAACTACAGATACCAGATACCAACTTAATAAAGACTTTTGATGCTTATAAGATAGAAATCATTTTACTAGGGCTACATGCAGGTAGACGTAAGCTCAGTATCTTTCCCTGTTTGTTTAAAAAAAAAAATAATCGGTGGCCTAGCAAACCAGTAGTGATGTATTCAATGATAGAGGCTTCAAAGCACTTTTGTATGTCCCTCTGGATAAGGGCATTTGCCAAATGCTGCAAATGTAAATGTAAGTTATGTAGTAACTCTTAAATCAGCAGTGCAGTGATAGACCTTGGTGGGATTATTGACTCCAGTCTCTCATTTGACATTCATTTGTGTTATATTACTAAAACAGCCTTATTATTTCTGAAGTATTGCTAACCAAAAAGAATAATGATACATACAGTATAATACATATAATGCTGCCTAACAGCCCCATACATTGTTTTATCATTGTTTTATTGGAGTTTAGGTTTCCTATAGATTCTGTATTTTTCTCCCAATATCCAAAACCCAGCTGGACTATATATTTAGTAGTTTCAGAAATTATAATGACAGGAAACTGAAATGACAGTATTTTCTTCCCAAACAGAAATGTATGAGGTTTGATGTGGACTCGACAGTCTGGGCAGCAAAGCAACAGATCCTTTGTACTTTGAGTCAGAATTTAAAGGACGTGCTGAACTACGGCCTCTTCCAGCCAGCCAGTGATGGCCGAGATGGAAAGTTCCTGGATGAAGAACGCCTGCTCAGTGAATATCCACAAGCAGCTAGCAAAAACATCCCAACTCTGGAGGTAAAAATGGAAAAATTGTGTATAACTGTATAAAAACACTATGTATACTGAGGGGAAATAAATATTTGGACACTTTTTATATTTTTTATTGTTTTTTTATTTTTTTTTACATATATATATTTTTTAAAGCAAAATAAATGTATATGCTAAAAAAAGTGTGCAAATTGCTTAAGGAATTCTTGTTAGGAATGATGTAAATTTTAAAAAGGAGCAGCAGGAATACTTTAAAGGGTGGTAAAACGTTTTTTCGAAAGCTTGATTGTGTTTGTGGGGGTGCACTGTAACATGTGTTCATGCTTCGTTTTTTAAAAAATTGCATTATTTTTCATATATTTTACCTTTATTCTACACTGCTCTGTCCCTCCTTGTAAAACGGTCTGATGCTTTCCGGGTTCTATGAAGCCAGTCCCTCAAAAATAGCAAAGGGCTTAGATTGGATAGCTGTTGCCCAGTGTGTTGTGATTCGCTAACCACCTAGTGCACGTTTTTCAGAAACGTCACGCCCCTTACCTTTACCAGTAGTCTTATTTAATATTCTCGGAGGAGGGGTTTATGTAAATATTGGGCTTAGTGACGTCAGCAACCCGGGAGGAATGTCGTGTAGTCCCTACCGGCCGTTTGCTGTAGTCCTTAGAAATAGATTTCTTTAAAAGCAAATATCTCCCTTGCTTAAAACTTTGAACGTTGTAACTTTGAAGATGTTGTTTATGCTCAAACAGGAACATTACACACTAGCTAAAGTTAGAAAAGTGAAATCGTGTTTTACCACCCCAGGAATAGCAGTAACTATACCCAAATAATTTATTTATACATATATATATATATATATATATATATATATACATATATATATATATATATATATATAAGTACAGTTATGCATATTCGACTGATGTAATGTGGTCAGACTAAACAAAATCTAACACTTTTTGCTGCAAAAACTCTCAGTGCTACAAAATACTAATTACTTCTTATCATAAACACCTCAGAGCTATGATTGCCAACAGCGGCTTTGCAACAAAGTACTAATACTGTTCGTTTGTGGTGTCCAGATACTTTTGATGTACAAATAAATGCAGCATACTAAGTATACTAATTAACAAAATAAATACTTCTTTACTTACATATAATAACATTTATTAGTAGTAGTAATACCATACTACAATGATATATTAGGGTTTGACATAAATAGCTGGTATAAGGGCATTCAGCTCATGTAAGGAAGGGTAGTGGCTGAGAGGAGGGAAAGGGGTGTAGTTGGATATTTTATTCATTTTGTTAGGGCAATTTCCTTTAGGGCAGTTAGGGCAACTTTACATGATGCAGGGGTTTACTGAAAATCATTAAATCTTCTGTCTACATTTGAATTATATTCGCACATGTAATAGAGCTATAGCAGATATAGCTACAGGTATAACAGAGCAGCTATAGTATGGTTAACAGTTGGATTGGATCTTAATACCTTTAAAACAACTGCAGTGTTCTCTGGTCTCTTTTACAGTTTCGGTATAAAAGCAGAGTGTACAAACAACCAAACGTAGATGAGAAGCAAATTGCCAAATTGCACACCAAGGTAAGTTAAAAACATGCCCCATGGCACTTTAAGGTCATTACACCAATAACCATGTCTGAAATTCAGGAAGGCTATTTTTGCTACTTACACAAATAGCATGCTAAATTACACAATATCATACTGATGTTTCCTTGTGCAGTCTAGGCCTACTGTCAAAATGAACATGGGATATATTTCAGTATATGGTCCTACTGTAGCAACAGCAGTCCAATCAGTTGGTCATAATTCCAAACTCTGTGAAAGTGCTACCTGCCACTGGGCATAGCAGTGAAGATATTTCCAGCTAATACATCTAATGTAGAGTCTTGTGCAAGGGGGAAAATATGTTTTATATTAAAATCTCAGCATGCAGTTTTCAGATATTTGCACATTATTAATATTGACCGAAAAAAGAAAAAGAAACTATTGCTCAATGGTTTATCTATTTAACACTTTTGATTTATGGTGTGAACTGAAATCTGTTATGGTGTGATTTCTGGCTTGCTATGTGCAGCATGTGGCTTCTGGTTTAAAATAGGTTTCACTATTCACATTTATAATTTCCCAGGGCTATAAGTATAACTTTCACAGTTGATGTCAGGAGTAAAAGAAGTTTCAGAAGTTGTTACACGGAAGCTGTTGTACAAAATTAAAATATTGTAAAATATGTTGTAAAAATGTTAATACCTTAAAGTAAATGTGTTAAATAATTTCACATAAACTGTGAAAACAAAGAGACAAAATGTATATTTTACTGTGTTTACACCTTGATTGTTGCCAGATATATCTTGCTTTCACTATGGCACCTTGTTATTAAACTGTCTAAGGGAAATGTGGGTCAAGGTAGGGTAAAATTTCAAGATAGGTCAACTCCCTATGCAATTTGCTGTAACCAGCACAATGAAACCACTGCCTCATTAAAAAACAACCTCTGCTACAGTACACAGGAAAAACAGGAAAACAGTACACCAATTTTGTTAGTGAACGCAAATAATCAAACATAATTTTATACAGGTTTCGTATATATACACATGTTTTCCTTACGTTGGTTTGGGGGTTTGATTCCTGTCTCTACCATGTGTTCATAGAGTTTGCATGTTCTTCTTGTGCATCAGCGGTTTCTTCCCCAGTCCAAAGACATGCTTTGTAGGCTGATTGGCCTCTCTAAATTTTGCATATTGTATAAATGGGTGCATGAGGAGTGGCAACCACTAGTGAGGATTGGCACTATTTCCAGAGTGTCCCCTGCCTTCAGCCCGTGTCCCCCGGTAATCCTCCAAGTTCTTTGCAAACCTTTGTAGCATAAACAGTACAGAAAATAGATGGATATTTATTTTTTTTATATTTAGATGGATTTGTTTTTGTGTGCTTGATTTAATAATCTTGATTTGATCATCACTAACAACACTGATAGCTAAAGAAGAGTGAAAGCCATACTGTAGATTATTGAGAAAACAAAATGAATTTAAATGATTGCACTATAAGTGTGCAAAATAACAAAATTGAAAATAGTGAAGGCAGTGTGAATACTTTCTGAACGCACTGTCTGTAAATATTAGCTCATATTTCATGTGATCATATGAATCATATGTGACCTTCATTTGCTTCCCTTTACTTCTCCTGTTTCTTCCAGATTTTATTTAAAATGTGTATGGGGAGCTGTTCTGTTACCTATTTATAACTGGCCCGAAAAATACAGGAAAAGTCTCTCTTGCTCTATCTATCTATCTATCTATCTATCTATCTATCTATCTATCTATCTATCTATCTATCTATCTATCTATCTATTTATCTATCTGTCTGTCTTACTTTAGGCCAATCTGAGGAAGTTTATGGATTACATACAAAACCACCAGTCAGAGAAAATCTCTAAAATGTTGGATAAAGGACTTGACCCGAACTACCACGATTCAGATACAGGAGGTACACCCCCTTCAAACACACACAGTAATATATAAGACACAGTAATACTTGATTCACTACACAGTGACACTGCTAAATTTTTCATCCCTCTTCACCGCATGGATCTAACAAGTAGAACTTTTTGCAAGACAATTTACAGGTGTATTATTGTGTTTTATCTAATACATTTTTCTTACAGTAAGAGTTCATTCAAGTCCACTTGTTTAAAATCTTCAAGAATTATCAAGATTAGGTTGAATGCTACATAGGACTGCTGTGGTCCTTTCAATCTTGTATAACCAAATGAACAACTCTTTGAAATATTCTATTAACATCAGGTAGTGAGGTATTATGCAGTATTCACAATAAATACTTCATACAACAAATAAACCCTGAAACATTTTTGTCTTGCAAAGAATCCTATTGATTATACTGTAAATGGCAGTCAAAGAACCACAGCTACTTATGTAAATATCATTTTCTTTCACCACTTGTGTTAAATTAATCCAGTTCTCAATCTCCACATCCCCTCATGCCTTGGCCTACAAACATGGACTCCACTTTGAAACACGCACACACACACTGCCTCATTCTCAGTCACTGGAATTTTAACAAGATTCACCTATTCCCAATCATTGATTACCTGACCTAACCCTAACCCAAACCATAACCCTGACCAGTGCCTGTTTATTGAATATAAGTGGCTAGTGTTTTTGTACTATTTGACATTACTTTAATAAGAGTCTCCATTTTGTGACACCTTTTAATAGATAGGGATGGGCATGTGTACTAGTGTGGCTTGAGGAATGGGACTCACCCTTGGATTGGAATGGTGCAGGTAACACCAAAGTATCATTAGCACAGATGTCCTTTACTGACACCTTAATAAAACCTATAGGGAATAGATGTTCCTCCTTGAGTGGCCTGTCAAAAAATGAGTCAATGGGCTAAAATGATGACACTTACAATTAGCAGTGGTCTTATGTTTGCTTAGAGAATGAAGCATCCTTACACACATAGTAATAAACAGTTGCTCTCTAAATGGCTGCCCTCCAGCTTAAATACCAATGCGAATTACACACCACAGCCCAAAAGGCTTTGAAGTTTCATTTTCACTGAAGGCTACAGGGTAAATAGATTTATCCACAAGGTTATGTGATAGCTAGTAATAGCTAGCATGTAGGTGTTGTGAGCCTGCTCATTGGTTGAGAGCACAAAGGAGTTTGTTGTGCTGACTTGGAAAAGTATCATGATTCTAGTAGCCATCAGATGAGGCAACCTGTCTGCACCTACCAGCTTGAACTGGAATGCCAATGGCAATGGGACAATAAATGTAAGCATAGAGTAGGTCCAATGAGTCATAATAGTTTGAACAATATTTTCTTCTCATGGCATAGGAGGGTCTTCAGGAATTAGTTTAAAAGTTTTAAGGTTGGAAGGAAATTGATATTTTCTTTGGCAAAGGAAAACAGAAGGTTAATAGAAGCCCCTGTTTTGTATGTGTTTTACAATCAACTTTGTCCATGAAGGACTGAACTTCCTGGGACAGAGTAAAGACTTTGATCATTTGTACTCAATTTGGTCGTATATAGAGCTCTCCTTAGTTAGATATAGACTCAATGCCTTCTAGAAGCCTATATGGTGATCTTGGCTGGTGTACAACTAGAGAAGAGGCAGTGAATGATATTCTTGTGGATGCTGCTTATCCACCTGTCCTGTGGGTAGAATTTTAGGTTATCACAAGAAACCTTTCCATGGGAAGTATGGCAGTGTTCATATGCCTCCTGAGATTGGGGTTTGGGCTATGAGGCTGACAGAGCACTCACCACAACAACTGTGGCCTCCCTTGCACAGCTCCCTGCAGAGGCTGACAGGGTGGCCTCCTTACCTGAGCTCTAGCCCGAGGCTGATGAGGTGGCCTTCTCTGTTGGCTAGAGTCAGACTACCAAATCCAGCTAATGCCTGAGGCTGATGAGTTGGCTTCATATATCATACTCCTGTCTGAGGCTTATGGTAGAGCCTCCCCAGGGTCTATGTCCACAGACCCCTTCTCAGACTTGTCATCTAACCTTGATGAGGCTGTCCACAACTCATCAACACCTTCTCAAAGTGCCCTATGTCTACTTCCATGTTCTGCTGGAAGATGCAAGCATAACAGACAGTGCCTAACATTTTTGCATAGGGTTTGAATGGACATTCTGCCCAGAGGGGCAGGATCGCTCAAGGGAAATTTGGAAGGCGTTTTTAGAGCAGAGCATAGATAGGTGGATCTGTCAGGAAGCAAACCCCCAGCGGGCAGAGAAATCGCTCAGTACACGTAGCAACTCACATCACTATGATGCACTCAGCAATATGAGTCTTTGAGTTTGATTATGAGCTTGTCTCCACCCATTTGACTGGTTGCTTTATTGACATTTCCTTATTGCATGAACTTGTTTTGAGTTTACCATTAGTTAGTAAATATAGTTATATACTTTCATTTAAAATTTACTCTCATTTATAATTGTTTGTGACAAAGTATACACCCATTTAAGTTCCGTTCTGATGATACTAAGAAATTGATCTGTTTATGCTTGCCCAGTTTTCACTTTGTTTTCACCACACCTGTTTCTCCGATCCATTAGACAATCTGTCTAGAACGTGTGTGTGTGTGTCCTGAACAGAGACACCTCTGACATCCGCAGCTCACCTGGAGAACATGGGTGACATCATTAAGGTGTTAAAGAATGGAGGAGCTCATCTGGATTTCAGAGCTAAAGATGGCATGACATCCTTACACCGAGCAGCTCGGGCTAACAACAAATACACACTAATGGTAAGGAAGGGCAGAGGTTGTGCTCGGATGGATACTGAGTATACTGCGTACCCTACTGTGTATACTGTATACCATGCTGCGTCAAAAGAAGGGAGCATTGTTCGTGTCCTTCAACCAACACTGATTCTAGCAACTGACAGCTTACCTCTCAGCTTTGCCATGCTCTATGAATCTCTCTCCTTTTCTTGGTGAGGGATATTGCAGATGTTCACTGTCCACACTGCTGTTTCAGCACTCCAGTGGGAGTTGAGTGAGGAACAATTTTGGGATGTTTGTTGGCAACTGTGTGAGCTCCACCATCACACCGGTTTCATGAACTTGACATTATGTTCGGTTATCTTCAGTGGCCTTACCAGTCAAAAGGTTTGAGTTCAGTAGAACAACCTTGGGATGTGGTAAAATTCACAGCAAGATAGTGTACGATAATCATTTCATTTAATTTAATCATTTGCTTCAAGTATTGAGTTTTCTTTTTGCATGTAGTGCCTAGTTTACATTTTGTGATACAGTGGTGCATCATTTGAATGTCTTTTCAATTCTATATGTGTTTATGTTATTCACACACTTCATACTGTTTATGTTGATGGTTTAGTACAGAGAAAGATGAGGGAGAGACTGTGGTACAAATAAGATTCTCAAAAAAATAACACAATCGTTACTTTCCCGTCAGACTCTGCTGGAGTTGGGAGCGTCACCAGATTATAAGGACAGCCGTGGTTTGTCAGCACTGTATCACACAGCCATGGTCGGTGGAGACTCAGGCTGCTGTGAGCTTCTTCTCCATGAGCATGCCAGCATCAACTGCCAAGATGAGAACGGCTGGCACGAAGTTCATCAGGTGACCTTTGACCTCTGGTATAGTACAATCATTGTTGAAAGTACCAAAAAAAAATAAATGTCAAATGTTATATTTTTGTTCTTCTTCACTAATATATGTGAGGTATATTGATCGTAAGTGTTATAAAGGTTATTATCACCATACAACATAAAAGCAAACAAGAAAGTATTTTCTCTTCACTTTGTTGGGTATTTTATTTTAGAACATTAATTTGTTTAGGGTCATTCTTTTCTCTGCCAGAGCACATTAACCCTGATTACTGCATGCAATAAAACACTGATGCACCGCAGGGCAAGTCAAGCCTCAAGTCTCGAGGGGAAAAATTCTAAATATAATTACAAAATGTCCAAATAATTAAATTGGAAAATGCAGCTCACTCAGTAGTAGCTGCGGTCCTTTAATGTGTGACCTACTATCTTGCTATTCTAACTGAAATACCTTCTACTGAGTTCTACTGAGAATTATTAAAATACTTTGCTGGTATGGTACTTAGGGTTTGGTTTATTAACCATGCTATATTCAATTTATCCATGAGGATGACTACGTATATGCCACATGTGCACCCTAGTGGTAGAGGAAAAACTGATTATGAGTCACTTTCTTTCCCCTTGTTTTCAGTCACATCAGCATAATGATAATGTAATGACTGATTTTGAGGCTCACAACAATTTGCAGGCAGGTAATGCAGTTGTAATTGTATAAACGGCACATCTATTATAACTCTGCTGAGAGTGAGGATTTTTTGCTCCAGGGCAATATTAATTGATCTCAGAGCCGATCCTGACCTCCCTGGGGCCCTAAGCAAAATTCTGCTAATTGGCCCTCCTACCTGACCCGTGAGCCATGTAAACCATTTGTCACACATTCACACTTGACACCCCACTGCTCCCACTACAAACCTCCCTCCTTTTAAAAAAAGGTTTGTTCCATCTCTCGGTCAAAGAGTAAAACAATACAGAATTGAATGAGGTATAAACAAATCTTTATTGAATGGAATATTTTATAATATATACTCGGTATTCGACCATTTTGAAATCTGTAATCTTGCTGTAAGTCTTCATGTCAATCCTTTTCGTGTCTGGCAGCACTGCACAGCTAATTTAGCTAGTCAGATAGAGACTAGAGACAGAATCACATCAACATAACTTTACTGTTATTTGCTCTTGCTGACATCAAGCTTGAAGAGAACACAAGTTTACATGATTGCTGTTCTCATATTTCACTCTCATTTTGTTTCTTTTTTCTCTTTTCATGGCCAGATGGATAGCTCTGCTTCATTTTGTCATCTAAACAGTAAACATTAACACGTGCTGTAAAATGAGGCAGGGGGAGGCAGGGCCTTGTGTAATTTGCGGGGCCCTACACAACTTGCGTAGTGAGCGTATAGGGCCGATTGGCTCTGGTTGATCTCTACTATAGCCCAGTCTGCATGTCTCAATTACAGTAACTACATCAATGTTTGAATTGTTACTAGGTTTTCATACATTGTTTGTTTCTTACCCTACCAGACTGTGGTGTTAGCATTTAATCTACCAAGTATCAACATCATGCTTTTATGTCATACCATTTTTATTTACTGGCTTAACTTGTCATGGTATAAAATGAAATCTCTCTTACACGCTCTCTCTTTTGTCTACACAGAGTCATATGCATGTACAGGAGCCCTTATATAAAATTTGACTTTTGATGTGTCTTTTGTTTAAAATATTTTATTATTATTATTATTATTATTATTATTATTAATAATAATAATAATAATAATAATAATAATACATTTTAAGGCCAAAAATTATTATAGATAATATGTTGATTCAATGTACAGATCTTCAATGTTCAATTTCAATGTTCATTTATAAGTATTTTGTTATCCTTTGTGCAATTATTTAGCATTAAAGGTAGTTTCAATGTAATTTGAACAAAAAACAACTGACATTCTTTCAACCACTTCATCACTGAAGATTAGTCATGTGCCAGCTGAGAGGGTTGTTAGCCACAGGCACATTTCCACTAGAAATCAGAGAAAGGTTTGGCATTTCCCAACCAAATATGATCTGAATAACAGTGTGTGTCTTACATGTGTTCATAACTCTCACACTCACACTGTAGAAGTGAATATGATTATTCAGAATTCAACCGATTCAAACTGTGCATGATTTTTTTTTTTTATTGTTGTTGATGTTTTTTAGACAGCTTACCAGCTTCAGGCAGGGTTATAGGCAAATTCATGCTAGTATTTTAATGTGCATCATATTAATTGAACAGCTGTCATGAAGCATGGACACATGAACCTCTTTAAAATAGACACATTTTTTCTTTCTTCCTTTTTTTACTCTGTCTTTGTTACAAGTTAACAGTGGTGCACATGTCCAAAATGGTGGTGTCCAAAATAGTTTACCTGGCAACCCGGCTCATGAAACAAAGATCAAGTTTACTAATAAACTTTAGATGCACTATTAGTTTGTGGAGTGATTTGTTCCAGCTGACCTAAACACTGCCTTACTGAGCTCCAGAATAAAAACATATTTCTATAATATTTTTGTACAAACTATAGAAATTCTTTTATTAATTGACCTGCAGTTCCATACAGCCTATGAGGACAGATCTCTGTGCACAGGGAAGGATTTATGTGGTGGGGTCTCCAAAAATAATGTTTTGCGTCATTCTCGAAAGATCATTCTTTGTGGTTATTAAACGAATATCTTCCTGGGAAATCATTTAATCATTATAATGAAATGCTTCTTAAAGGAACCAGAAGAACTCCAAGCATGTCCAGCTTTATAAAAGATTCTGACAGCATTTGTCAGCATCCAGTGAACTTTCCGGTTCTTTTTGGAATGTACTGAAACAAACCCAAAAATGAAATTAAATATGGGGGGCTTAGTGGCTAGCACGTTCGCCTCACACCTCCAGGGTTGGGGGTTCGATTCCCGCCTCCGCCTTGTGTGTGTGGAGTTTGCATGTTCTCCCCGTGCCTCGGGGGTTTCCTCCGGGTACTCCGGTTTCCTCCCCCGGTTCAAAGACATGCATGGTAGGTTGATTGGCATCTCTGGAAAATTGTCCGTAGTGTGTGATTGCGTGAGTGAATGAGAGTGTGTGTGCCCTGTGATGGGTTGGCACTCCGTCCAGGGTGTATCCTGCCTTGATGCCCGATGACGCCTGAGACAGGCACAGGCTCCCCGTGACCCGAGGTAGTTCGGATAAGTGGTAGAAAATGAGTGAGTGAGTGAGTGAGTGAGTGAGTGAGTGTTCAGACAAGTATCAGGCTCATATCCTCACAATCCTGTTATACCAAGTCTTGTTTCCTGTCACCTGTTTCTCGTTTAGCTCTCGTGTTTTTTGACCTGTGTACCCACCCAGGCCTAGTTAATATCAGTTTGCTGCCAATTTGTTTTCATTAAGCCTTTGTGTTTTTGGATTGTTTGCAATTTGAGTGTATAATAAAACCTTCTCCACCTGCACTTCTGTGTTTCAACCCATGTCATATGACAATACCTCTGCATTATACACAGAAAATGCTAGAGAACAATGCTACATATTTTATAAAATATCAAAAAAACAGACAAGACTTTAGATTTTATTTCTTTATGAATGAGTCATTATATGTGAATGAAGCCTTTGTGCCATTGTGAGAAAGCTACGCTTTGTCTGTCTGTGTGTCGGAACCTTTAAACACTAAATGTTAATGTTTTGAAGCTGATAACCTTCTCCTTGTGGGACATCAGTCCTACAGACTGACTTCCATCATATTTTGTCCGTGTGTGTGCGTGTGTGTGTGTGTGTGTGTGTGTGTGTGTGTGTAAGCATTGTAAATAGTCCTTTTGTATAGTTTTGTCTATGAGACCTCTAGCTACTGTATGATTGGACAGTTTGATGCTGCCAAGAACCCAGCATGAGATATTATGCTGGAATGAACCAGCATGATTTATTGAACTTCATATTCACTAACATGGACAGTTTTAGAAACACTGAAGAAGGATTTAGTCTATATCAGTGCACAGCTGATAACTTACACAAAATAGACTTCATATTAAAACTAGTATGAATTTCCTGGTTACACACCATCTAGTACAGATTTATTTTTAATGGCACTGTTTATGCTACTGTTTAAGTCTGGTTCTTCCTCATAGTAAGTAAGGTTTTTCCTCATATCGTTTCAGGGAGTTTTACTTTGCTTCAACTACTGTACCTTTGTCTGGTTTATAAAGGATAAGTTTATAAATGTAAAATTGCTGTCCTGACTCTATATATTTCTATAAATCTGCTTTGTGAAAACATTCAGGGTTTAAAGCACTGTACAGATAACATCAAATTTTTTAAGTAACTGGGATGAAGATCTAGGATACCGTAAACCTCACATAACTTCTCAATGCTATCACAATGGACCAATAAATGCTGGCAAATATAAATGACATCTTTTTAATAATCGTGGGAAGCTATGTGTCAGATGGCCTGTGTGCAGAGTGTATGAGGCCAGTAGAGAGTAAATCCAGACTGACATTTCGACATTTAACGTTGCTGTGTTTACTTACACTGCTACCTTTTTGCTCAAGTGTACTGGAGGACAAGTATTACTTTAGTATAACAGCACAGTGTGTTATTCTGATGATACCACAGCGATTTGATCATTACAGTGTTTCATTTATTAATGAGTAACATCTCATGCATTTTAATCATTTAGTTTTGTTTAATGTTGTGGAACATTCAAGAGAAAAATGAGTTTCTATACTGAGTAATGTTGATAAATCTGTGATAAATAGTCATTCTATCATCATTATTCTCTCCATCAATTCAATTCAAATGAGCTTTACTGGTATGACAAACCACAGAACGTATTGATAAAGCAGTCAAAGAAATAAATAAAACAGCCATATCAATGTTTGTATCTTTTACAGCACATTTATTTAAAAAGTCTTATTTTCACATCACTGCCATCTCTGTACTCAATTAGGCAATTTAGGCAAACACAGCTGCCTTCAAACGACACCCTGGACACACATGCACACACACACTCACACACACACACACACACACACACTCTCACACACACACACACACACACACACACACACACACACACTCACACACACACACACACTCACACACACACACACACACACACACACACTCACACACACACACACACACACACACACACTCACACACACACACACATTTCTCAGTCATCAGTCAATGCCACACACTCATGAACAGCCGCACAAGTTGTCTGTTACCAAGCCTTTCATTGTTGTACTGATTTCTCAGTGGGACCATTGTTTTTTTGTAAAAACAACAAAAAAACACACACAAAAAAAACAAAAAACCACACACACACACACACACACACACACACATTGCCTGACTATGCTTTTTGCTAATTACCTGGCCATGGGACCATGACCAATCCGCCTGCATATTTTGACTGACTGCCTGGTGTTATCTCAGAGATCTTTTTGTTATTCTATTTGAATCTGCAAGAGTTTCATGACACCTCACACTTCACATTCATGCCTATAGAGTCTCACAGTGACAAGAGATTATTCATTTTCAGAGAGCTGCTGACTTCCGGCGACATGAGTGACTAGATATGGATGTGTCCAGTAACGGAAGAAATTTGAGAAAATTTAAACTTTCTGCAAATATAGAGAGACTTGGTGCACTTACTAATGGGAGTGAAGAGAGTTAGAGTGCATGCGATCCATAGCAAAGATGACACACTGCTTCTCCTTCATCTCATATGATATAATGCATATACACATTGCTGAATTTATAAATATACACCAAATCTCCTTCCATAAAGTTTCATTTTAGCAGCAAGAAAACAATTTTGGAGGCTTGTCACACTACCCACTGATGGAAAGTTATCATGACACTCAGTTGTAGGTATACCTACTGGCCACTTCATAGTACAGTGAATAGCGAATTTGTATGTGTGAATAAAATCATTGTATGCAAACATCTGATTATGCGGATTGTCCATACGTATAAACTGTTAATATAAATATGATACATATTAGAACTATTGTATTAGAATAACCCTATGTTACAGTCAGAACTACTGTCCATATGACTGTGCTGCTATACAAAAATTCTCTACACCTATCAGATTTCTGACCAATCAGATTTGAGAATCCCACCGGAACGGGTGAATGTATGAGCTGATAAATGTTACACCTTTTAATAAACAGCTGATGAATATTCCCATAATTTTGGAACTGACTAGATGTAGGAGTAATAAATGAAGTTATAGTTTCATATTTCACAAATCTACTCTGCCATCTGGTGGCCATGATTATGTAACCTGATGTATTTTGGATTACATACATTGGCCCCATTTTATCTCGTATAAGTAAAATGTACAGTTGAAACCAGATATTTACATACACTTCAGAAAAAAAACACAAAAACTTTTATTTCTTTACTGTCATACATTAAATCAGAGTAAACTTTTTCTGTTTTAAATCAATAAATATCAACATATTTTTTGCATTTGTTAAATGTCAGCATCGAGCGAGGGAGAATTTTTATGTATTTTTATTATCACTTTCATCAAAGTCAGAAGTATACATACACTTCCTTAGTATTTGGTGGAATTGCCTCGAAACTGTTTCACTTGGGCCAAACGTTTTGGGTATCTTTCCACAAGCTTTCTACAATAGTTTGCTGGAATTTTGGCCCACTCCTGTTGACAGAACTGGTGTAACTGGGTCAGGTTTGTAGGCCTTCTTGCTCGCACTGGCCTTTTCAGTGCCGCCCACAAATTTTCTATGGGATTGAGATCAGGGCTTTGTGAAGGCCACTCCAATACCTTGACTTTGTTGTCCTTAAGCCACTTTGTAACTAATTTGGAGGTATGCTTGGGGTCATTGTCCATTTGGAAGACCCATTTGTGCCCAAGCTTTAACTTCCTGGCTGATGTCTTCAGATGTTGCTTTAATATATCCACATAATTTTCTTTTCTCATGATACCATCTATTTTGTAAAGTGCCCCAGTCCCTTCTGCAGCAAAGCAGCCCCACAACATTATACTACCACCCCCACACTTCACAGTTGGGATGGTGTTCTGAGGCTTCAAAGCTTCGCCCTTTTTCCTCCAAATATACCGTTTATCATTACGGCCGAAAAGTTAAATTTTTGTTTCGTCAGAGCACAGGACATGTCTCCAGAAATTAAGATTTTTTCCCCCATGTGCAGTTGCAAACTGTAGTCTGGCTTTTTTATGGTGGTTTTGAAGTAATGGCTTTCTCCTCCCAGAGTAACCTTTCAGCTCATGGCGGTACAGTATTCTTTTTACTGTGGGTAATGACACTGTCTTACCAGTTTCAGCCAGCATCTTCACAAGATCTCTTGCTGTTGTCCTGGGGTTGATTCGCACATTTCGCACCAAAATACGTTCCTCTCTGGGACTCAGAATCCGTCTCCTTCCTGAGCGGTATGATGGTTGTACATTCCCATGTTTTTTTGTACATGCGTATTATAGTCTAAACGGATGAACGTGGGACCTTCAGGCATCTGGAAATTGCACACTTGTGGAGGTCAACAATTCTTTTTCTGATGTCTTGGTGGATTTCTTTTGATTTTCCCATGATGTCAAAGAAAGAGGCTCTCTGTTTGAGGTGTGCCTTTATATGCATCCACAGGTGTGCCACCAATTAACAAAAATGGAATCAATTAACCTATCAGAAGCTTCTTAAGCTCAGAATGGAATCATCTGGAGTTTTTTTTTGTTTAAAGGCACGATAAACTTAGTGTATGTATACATCTGACTTCGATGAAAGTGATAATAAAAATACATAAAAATTCTCCCTCGCTCGATTCTGACATTTAACAAATGCAAATAATGCAAAAAATATGTTAATATTTATTGATTTAAAACAGAAAAAGTTTACTCTGATTTAATGTATGACAGTAAAGAAATAAAAGTTTTTGTGTTTTTTTCTGGTGTATGTAAATATCTGGTTTCAACTGTAGGTTAGGCAACAGCTTTAACTGACTCACAACAAGCTCTGATGCACTGTGTGTACTGACACCTTTCTACCATAACCATTTTTAACACTTTCATCAATTTGTGCTACAGATCCCACCTTCTGTGGGATCAGACCAGGCAGGCTAGCATTCACTTTATCTGTTTATTAGTGAGTCTTGGGTGCCATGACCCTGTCACTGGTCCAGTGGAAAATTTTGGTAGCTATTATCCACCAAATACTGGGAACACTCCACAAGACCTGCAGTTCTGGAGATGCTCTGACCCAGTCGTCTAGCCATCACAATTTTTACACTTGTCGGAGTTGCTCAGATCTTAACACTTCCCCATTTTTCCTGCTTTCAACATATCAACTTCAAGAACTGACTCAATTGCTGCCTAATATATTCCAACTTGTGACAGTTCTCACTGTAATGATTTAAACAATTAAACAATGTTATTCAGTTCACTCACTCTCACTCATTTTCTACCGCTTATCTGAACTACCTCGGGTCACGGGGAGCCTGTGCCTATCTCAGGCGTCATCGGGCATCGAGGCAGGATACACCCTGGACGGAGTGCCAACCCATCGCAGGGCACACACACACTCTCATTCACTCACGCACTCACACACTATGGACAATTTTCGAGAGATGCCAATCAACCTACCATGCATGTCTTTGGACCGAGGGAGGAAACCGGAGTACCCGGAGGAAATCCCCGAGGCACGGGGAGAACATGCAAACTCCACACACACAAGGCGGAGACGGGAATCGAACCCCCAACCCTGGAGGTGTGAGGCAAACGTGCTAACCACTAAGCCACCGTGCCCCCCATTCAGTTCACTTAATGAATTTAATGTTTTGGCTGATCAGTATTTATCATGTGTAACTAATAAATTGGAAAGTCTGTGTATATCAATATCATGGCATAGGAACTTATGTAAATGTTAAAAGTGATCCATGTACAAAGTGAGCAATGTCTGTGAGCCTCAAAGTATGCTGTATAATATAACATTTTATAATCTCATCACTAAATGATTTGTAAAAGTTTAACTCTTTTTGTGTGTGTGTATGTGTGTATGTGTGTGCGTGTGTGTGTATAGGCTTGTCGACATGGTCATGTCCAGCATCTTGAGCACCTTCTGTTTTATGGTGCCGATATGAGTGCCCAGAATGCATCAGGAAACACAGCAATGCACATCTGTGCTCTCTACAATCAGGTCTGTGGTGAATGTTAACTATAGAAAGTCTTCTAAGGTCCTGCTCCATTTTTTTACATTTCACCATTTTGTTTGTTCTTCCAGGATAAATGTGTACGTGTGCTGCTTGTTCGTGGAGCTGATAAGGAGGTGAAGAACTACAACAGCCAAACTCCGTTTCAGGTAGGTCTGCTTCCTGTTTGGCTTTTTTTTTTTTTTTTTTTTTTTTACTTCTTGTCCCTGTAAAACTTTTAAAGGTCTATTCAGTTCCTGAGCTAGTATGTACTGTATAAATCCCCTATGTAAAATAAGCCTGAGTAGATACGTAATAAGAGCAATACAATGGTCAATACAATGCATTCAAACCCAGCCTGAAGAGAAAATATGCTCTCTTGAGTGAATTGTGTGTTCAGTGGCATGTGTACTGATGTTTTTTTTATTCTTGTACCTGAATTAATTTTATAATACTGTGTGTCAGGTGGCCATCATCGCAGGAAATTTTGAGCTTGCAGAGCTGATCAAGAACCACAGAGAGAGTGACATAGGTGAGAGTCTCTCTCTTACACACACACACAGAGAATATTGCTTTTGGTGATGAGGTTTCAGTCTTCAGCATTAATACACTCAATTACGTAAAGTGTGTAATGATTCGATTAATTAAGACTTACGACTTTCATTTCTGTGGTCAATGAACCTGAACATGTGTAAAAACAAACAAAGCATATGAACATATATATAGCTGCTGGTCATATAATTAGAATATCATCAAAAAGTTGGTTTATTTCAATAATTCCATTCAAAAGGTGAAACTTGTTTATTATATTCATTCATTACACACAGACTGATATATTTCAAATGTTTATTTCTTTTTAATTTTGATGATTAACTGACAACTAAGGAAAATCCCAAATTTAGTATCTCAGAAAATTAGAATATTACTTAAGACCAATAAAAAGAAAGGGTTTTTAGAAATCTGGGCCAACTGAAAAGTATGAACATGAAAAGTATGAGCATGTACAGCACTCAATACTTAGTTGGGGCTCCTTTTGCCTGAATTACTGCAGCAATGCGGTGTGGCATGGAGTCGATCAGTCTGTGGCACTGCTCAGGTGTTATGAGAGCCCAGGTTGCTGTGATAGTGGCCTTCAGCTCTTCTGCATTGTTGGGTCTGGCATATCACATCTTCCTCTTCACAATTATTTTCTATAGTGTTAAGGTCAGGCGAGTATGCTGGCCAATTAAGAACAGTGATCCCACGGTCCTTAAACCACTTACTGGTAGCTTTGGCACTGTGTGCAGGTGCCAAGTTCTGTTGGAAAATTAAATCTGCATCTCCATAAAGTTGGTCAGCAGCAGGAAATCAGCTCTCGTGCTTCCTAACTGGTCAATCAGTATATTGTGAGTTCTGGCACTCATAAGGGCACTGATTTCTGAGTTTCCTGCAACATGACTAGATAAACTCAGGTTGTAAAACATAGAAAGTGAACTTTAAGAAAAAAGATGCTTAAATAAACCAATATCAAATAAATTATTTAATTAAATAAACCAATGTAATTGATATCATTGGGATTAAAATAAAACTTACTGTCCATGTTAATCTCACACACATACATACATATATATATACAAACTTGGGTTCTGCAGCAGAATATATATATATATATATATATATATATATATATATATATATATATATATATATATATATATAGTTTTCTGGACTTGCTGGTGTGTTTTGGATCATTGTCCTGCTGCAGAACCCAAGTTTGCTTCAGCTTGAGGTCACAAACAGATGGCCACACATTGTCCTTTAAGATTTTTTGGTAGACAACAGAATTCATGGTTCCATTTATCTCAGCAAGTCTTCCAGGTCCTGAAGCAGCAAAACAGCCCCAGACCATCACACTACCACCACCATATTTTACTGTTGGTATGATGTTCTTTTTCTGAAATGCGGTGATACTTTTACGCCAGATATAATGAGACATACACCTTCCAAAAGGTCTCGTCAGTCCATAGAGTATTTTCCCAAAAGTCTTGGGGATCATCAAGATGTTTTCTGGCAAATCTGAGACGAGCCTTTATGTTCTTTATGCTCAGCAGCGGTTTTCATCTTGGAACTTTTTGTCCAGTCTCTTTCTTATGGTGGAGTCATGAACACTGACCTTAACTGAGGCAAGTGAGGCCTGCAGTTCTTTGGATGTTGTTGTGGGGTCTTTTGTGACATCTTAGATGAGTCGTCACTGCGCTCTTGGGGTCATTTTGGTCGGCCGGACACTCC